>NC_047115.1:24732601-24967576 GCF_902500255.1 Thalassophryne amazonica | reverse complement strand
TCCAGGTTCAGCTCTTGTTCAAATAAAAATTATGAAAGGGACTTATATTAAACTGCCTGATGCAGCTCTCTACCTCACTGGGATAAAGCTACTGTGTGTCAGTTTTGAAGAAGGGAGCAAATGCTATGTCCATCAACACTGGTCTACAAATTTTAAGACGCCTGCTTCAGAAATATAATGTGCTATTTACAATGGATTTTGGCATGCTGAATTCAAATATGACAACAGAAAATGACTGGTTGGCTACTGTTTCTAAGATATTTAAGTTTTTACATTTTAAGTCTACATAATTATATTGTGTTGATAGTAGAGTTTCCATGATAAATTCTACACATATGTCTTTTCATGTTTCTGACTATTCATATAATAATATTTCACCTGTTTTTGTAACACTTTAAAAGGCACCAAAGGTAACCCTAAGTAGCATAGTAGTAACATATCTTAAAACTAGAGCCAATCAACCATTTCAAATATCATTTTCATTCTCAGTGGCCCAAAATTAGTAAAGTTTGACGACATTTATTTCAGAAGCATTTAGAGTGTAGACAGTGAAATTGTGTCTGATGTGTGACCTCTTATTAAAAAACCTGGCCTAGATCCTGCAGTTCTTGCCAATTTCAGGCCTATCTCCAATCTGCCTTTTCTTTCAATTATAGAAGAGGGTTTTATTAAAAAGAAGACCTGAAAGTTCAGCTACAACTTGCCAGAAGGTACATCTGAGATACAAGCCTAGATTTAATGTTTTGGTCAAAGAAAACCCTCCTCTGTACCACTTCATCATGAAGCTGTGTAACTGGGGATACAAAATGCGAAACATGCACTGTGCACAATTTCTCCAATCACAGCCACAGAAGCCCGCTGTCCCACAGACTGGCATAGAAGAAGATGGCAGTGTGCAGACTGGAGCTGTATTTACTTATTTGTTTATCTTCCTAATAGTGTTATTTATAGCTCCTTGCACTTTCTGTGCGACGGTCATGTTGAGGTTCAGTACACTAAACATTTCAAGAAAGTTTTGTGTTAAGAGTGTGTCATTAAATTTTGACATCTTTTTGACTGCAGGCAAATACCTGCCTCAAATATCTGTTTCTGCCTCCAAACCTCACCATGCCAAAGTCAGGACCAAACCAAAGCTAAGCTAATGGGATAACCTCTGTTTGGGTGTTTATCAAATCATATTTTGGGGACTGTGCAGTGGTGCCCATAATAGTTTGCTTTGGTGTGGGCATCAAAATAAATAAATAATGTCACCTGCTTATTTTCCTGGTAATCTTGCATAAATGGGACCTAATGGATCAAGTTTCGAATAGCTGCTGAAACTGCTGACAGCATTAGCGTACATTAAATAAGACAAGAATTTCACTGGCTGCCAATATTGCAACACAGACATCTGGGATAAACTGTTGTATTATAAGCTATATTTGCAATAAAATGTCCAAAACGATAGACACAGCCCCCCAAAACAGCTACCAACTGCCTCTGAGCAGACCAGCACTATGAGAGCCGAGCCCTCACTCTAAACAATCACACCCCTAATTATACATAATTTTATAGCTTAAAATAGTAATCACTAAGATATTAGAAAAAAAAAATTCATGTAGCGATATCATGGAGGGGAAATCTAGTTTTAGAGACCCAAACAATTTTTTATTCCAGGCTGTGAACAAGTTCATTTCTGCTCTAAATTTGGATATTTTAACATGGATTCTATGGAAATGTGCTCCTTTCTGGAGCCAGCCTCAAGCAGCCAGTCAAGGAACTGCTACTTGTTTCTTCTTCCAGGTATGAGACCATCAAAGGTTTGTGTTTGGCTAGTACAGTGATGTGACAGGTCAAGCTCTTCTTTAGTTTCTTGGTAAGATATTCAAAACTGACAATTATTTACTTGAAATGTTGTGATAAATCATTCAATTTGATGTCAAAATGCATGCAGATTGTCAGGTCAGCCATCACACCACTCTAACCACCATAATTAAGATCAGTGACATGAAGGGCAAGTCTGAGGATCATTACTACAAACAATGACCTCAAAAAGCAATTTCAGTCCCCCCCACCCCCCACATTCCCTCAGGTACTGTGCCTTCTTGAGACGACTCTGCACCAAACGTGACCAGGCAGCAGCTGTTCTGGAACAGTCAGATGAGATGCAGTAAGCTGTAGCTTTGCCGGTTATGATGCAAAAAGCAGCCAAACTCCTCCAGGTCTTAGTGAGCACAGCTTAAGGTCATGTACTTGTCCAATTTTGAAATTGTTCGAAAGGTTATTTGGATGGCATGACATATCCTGCACCAGCAGCAGCTGGTCGTGGACTCACAAAATAAATAAATAAATAAATAAAAATCTGAGGCTTATGGTGGTGTGAGAAAAGTTTAATGCTATTAAGGATTATTACTGAAAGTGGGGCATTTAAAAAAAAGGCAGCAGCCATTCTGTGATACTATTTCAAGAACTAATGCAAGCAAGTGGCAGTAAGAAGTACATTAAACTCCTTGGTATGCAAATAAGCCCTAGCACATTTCCACAGTCTACAACTGTGCAAGTTCCCATTAATGGCAAGAAGAGCACTTGGTATAATGAAGTGGAACAAAGCGCACCCAAAGAGCATCAACACAAATTCACGATTACTGAAATGAGGACCACTCAGTGCTGTGACAAAATTTGATAGTTTGGCAGATCACCCAAAACCATGCACTGAAGCTGCTCCTGCATTCCTCCACTCATCTGCTTGAGGAAATGAGGCAGGCCTAAAATTAGCCACAAAAGTTATCTTACGGGAGCGATAAGCAGATGTAAATTGACCTACATGTGTTCCTCCCTGTATACAGGCACTCTTTATTGAGGGCAGCAGTAGAAACAAGTTTGTTCATGGCACACAGCTTTGCCCAGACACACAAATAAAATCAGGCTTTTATCCCTCATCTTCTCATGAAGGTTTAAACATCTTTAAGCATCTATGCCCAGAATACACAGTGTGTCTATGCCAGCTAACTGCGTACTCTGTCCCAAAGCAACTCTCCCTTCCCCAGATTCATAGAGCATACCATGCAACACCATGGTCTACTTAACCACTTTCCTAAATATGACTATTGTGTTGAAAACAGTTCAACACAAAGCATAGAACGCTTGAACATTCCATATAACTTGTTAAATTAACATTTATAATGGTTAAGTTTACCATAAGTGGGGAAAATCCACACAAATTTTTCTAAACTTCACCGTTTCAAAGATTTTTATTAGTGCCAATGCTTATACTGTTGAAACAAATAATTACTTTGGTAAGGTGCTTCATTTGGTTATGAGCATACTGTATGTTTGATTTGAAGAGAAGGAGATTGTGAAGGGCGGAGAAAGAATCCACTGTTGTCTCAACATGCAGGCGATCTCGATTCCAAGCACACCAGCATCAAAACACAGTAACCGCATCAAACATAAGTCTGAGAAAGTGCAGATCAACAACCGCCACAGTGGGTGAATGTTTTTGCCATGATGTAACCTGGCCTGTATGAAAGTACAGGCAGAAGGTTTATCATAAGGTACTTCTGTCAGTATCTTACTGATGAGCTTCATCTATTACTGACTTTTGTCTTTACCATAGGATTTCTTTCCGCAGTTTCTAAACTAGCCTGTGGGGATTTTGTCTCACTATACCACAAACAGGTTACTGATAACAGCTTCTATTTCCCCTATCTTCAAATTACATAAAACACAACACACTTTTATGTTCAATGTAAGGAGAACTTTTTTTTTGTCACAGACAGTGTAGACAGGTAGTTGGAAAATGCTTATATACAACTGGAGTCTAGAGGTGTGTAAGATATATTGTCTACAGTCATACTGTGATTGATGTGTAAACTGACATTACTGAGTATTTAGATCTCTGGTTGCAGCAGAGCAATGTTGCCTGGGCAGTTTTGAATTTTATTTTGTGATGATTTCTGAAAATCCTTTGGACTGGAAATCATCAGCTGAATCTGGCAACACTGCAGCAGCAGATTCAGTCACATGATCTCTCACGAGCAGTGTCAGGCAACACAGGTGAGCTCAGCTCTTAGCATGACAATCAAAAAAAATACAGAAAAGGGGTAACATTTAGGCCCCTCAAGCATTGCAATCTATTTATTGGAAAATTTAGTTCCTCGACATGGACATTAGCCTCATTAGAGGGTGTTAGAATTTGAAAAGGTGTGTATCGCAATAAATAAATAAACTAGAAGCACTCGGAGAGCACAAACCTCCGCCAAGGCCATAGGGTCACTGACGTCACATGGAATACCCTTTGGCAAAGAGACTTATTCCACGTCATTTCACACATCTACCGTCATGTTTCAGATTCAGTAGTTAGCCCTCTGGGGTCCGAGGGCATTTTTTGGACAGTTCACTCGCCTGGCATAAATGTTTTATTATTGTTGCTGTTAACAGCTCTCCCTGCATCCCACAATCAAGTTTTATGTCTCTTTTTTTCAGGACAACCTGTACTTTATATATATATATATATATATATATATATATATATATATATATATATATATATATATATATATATATATATATATATATATATATATATATATATATATATATATATATGTTATAGTTGTGTTTTATAAGTATAATACAGGTTTACAATCAGAAATAACAAAGGAAAAAGTAAAGTGGAAAATAATTTTCCACACACTGATTCAAAACACACAGCAAACTATAATAAACAACTGTTCTGACGCTTTATAAAGGTAATTTTGGATCTTGTGTGAAAGACTGTACAACAAAGAAGGTTCAAACAATAAACACAAATGCACATTTTGAACAATATATACAAAATGGTCTATGCATTTTGTTTGTCTTCATCTCAAAGCAATTTCTGTCTGCTATTACACAAAGGTCACATCACAAACTTCTATGAGGTTGACTGTGTGTTCTCTCCTGCTCTGAAAGCAACATTCACACTTTGGAGCTCATTCAGTTTGAGAAGCGGCCCCTCCCCCTCGTTCCATTGATATGGTAAACAGTGCTTTACGCCGGAGCGAGACAGCTTGCCACAAGCTTATCCAGTAACATTCACAGGAAAACTAGTCAAGCAATCCTGATACTCACACACTGTTCGAGCATGTGAGATTGTATGAGAGGCTCTCCGTTTGCTCACTTTCACTTTTGCTGTGCGTAATGGCGCAGGACACATTGGAGCAGTCAGGGGGCTATTCAAACGGGACAACTAGTAACACATCACTCCTAAAAACAATCTTTGGTGTGTCACGCGAGGTGAATCTGCCCTACGATTGGATTTTGGAAAACCATGTGACGGTGAACCAATTCCGATTGGACACTCACATTGCTCACGTCATCACACAGCTTCTACAAGTTGTACAAAGATGGTCGATGGTGGCTCGAAAGTGCGCGGAGTGAACTTTTCAGCAAAAAAGTAAGTTTCTCTCTCATATCATTAAAAAGTTATTTATAATTTAGTAAAGCTTGGTCTCAGCCGTTGTATACGACAGCGTCAGCCCCAGAGGGTTAAACCCTTAGATCTTCAGCAAATGTATTTATAAAGAGAAACTGCATGAACTACACAAGTTTTTTTATTTTCTAATAAGTTTATTTAATGAGGAGAAACAAATGATAAATTATTGTTGTGTCATAACTTAATTTTTGTTCAGCCTTTGTGACCCAGCTTCATGAAGTCAGATGCAAAAATGTTGAAATTGGCCCTATCCTGCAATGATAAAGAATCCTTAAAAAATTTACTGGATCTGGATCGTGTTCCGGATCATTGCCAAAATTTAATGACTTCTAAGTTAGGCCAAGATACACCCCTGGTAAAAATGTCATTGAAATCCGTTGAGGATTTTTTGAGCAATCCTGCTAACAATCCAAGCAACCAACAAACGGACGCGACCGAAAACATAACCTCCTTGGCGGAGGTAATAAAAGACATCAGAAACCTGTTGTTGTTACAAACATTTCAAAAATGAACTTGTTCCTCCACCTGCATACTAAGGAATATGAAGAACATGAAAAGCTTTGAGACTTTGCTATCAAAGAAAAGCCTAAATGAGCTAAATTGCCTGCACAACACACTCAGCAAACCTTATCATAGTAATATTTGTAATTAATGTTTTTCTATTGTTTTTACTTTAATACCCAAGTTTCAAGGAAATAAGACATTTTCCTTAAACACTGTGTCTGTTAAAGGTATAAGGCCACCAAGCTTTTTAAGATTTAAGGCATAAAACAATTTTCTTTGGCACAAATATAATTTCAGGGTTCTAGCTAGCGCAAACTTGCGTTACGGCCCGTTACGCTATAATTTGGGACCGTTACGCTTATTTTGGACCGTTACAATTTTCAATACAGCATCTGTAATCAACTGTTTCTGCAGCGTGACTCCAGTTTGAAGCATGAACCGAAGCAATGCTTCGATTCAATGGCTCGTGGCTCTTTGATTCGCTGTTCTTCAGAAGCGGTAAGTCCACGTCTCTCAAAGCCATTAAAATATCACGAGTCACTTTTGTGTGGATTAAAGTCACTAACTGGGACTCTTGTCTTGTTGCAGTCGAGAAACGAGAATTGTCCTCAGTTCCGTTGTCTCAGCTTCAAACACTGCGCGGCTCTCTGCCGAGACAGAGTCTGCTCGGAATTAATAACTTCAAAACGAATCGCCGCTTTAAATACAATGACGCCTCTTACAAGCGTTGCAATACAGACAATAAATTACAATCGACTAAAACGTTTTTTCCTCCCAAAATGAGACGACCTGCATTCTTTATAAACCTGACCTGCAGTGCAGCTGCAGATCTCAGCTCAGATATGGAAAGACATTCATGCCAATAATAATGTCCGAAAGAAAATGCATTTGACAAAAACTAAGATTTTATTTCTGTTTATATCCAGAGATATAGGATCCAGTAACCAATTTCATATTTATTTACTTAAGACTCAATAAAATGTTGTTCAATTTCAATTTAATCAGCTTATAAAGTGCCAAATTACAACAAAAGCCATCTCAGGTGCCTCACACAAAACAGTTCAACATAAAAAAAATTAAATAAATAAAAATAAAAAAATTCAAATACCTAAACATTGGGGGGATCTGTGCGGAAAGGGTCAGGGATGTCCGTTTCCTGGGAGTCCACATACAGTAGTGTTCAGAATAATAGTAGTGCTATGTGACTAAAAAGATTAATCCAGGTTTTGAGTATATTTCTTATTGTTACATGGGAAACAAGGTACCAGGAGATTCACTAGATTCTTATGAATCCAACAAGACCAAGCATTCATGATATGCACATGCTTAAGGCTATGAAATTGGGCTATTAGTAAAAAAAAAAAAAGTAGAAAAGGGGGTATTCACAATAATAGTAGTGTGACATTCAGTCAGTGAGTTCGTCAATTTTGTGGAACAAACAGATGTGAATCAGGTGTCCCCTATTTAAGGATGACGCCAGCACCTGTTGAACATGCTTTTCTCTTTGAAAGCCTGAGGAAAACGGGACGTTCAAGACATTGTTCAGAAGAACAGCGCAGTTTGATTAAAAAAAAGTGATTGAAGAGGGGATTGAAAAAAGTTGATTGGAGAGGGGAAAACCTATACGCAGGTGCAAAAAATTGTAGGCTGTTCATCTACAATGATCTCCAATGCTTTAAAATGGACAAAAAAAAAAAAGAGAGACGCGTGGAAGAAAACAGAAAACAACCATCAAAATGGATAGAAGAATAACCAGAATGGCAAAGGCTCACCCACTGATCAGCTCCAGGATGATCAAAGACAGTCTGGAGTTACCTGTAAGTGCTGTGACAGAAGACGCCTGTGTGAAGCTAATTTATTTGCAAGAATCCCCCGCAAAGTCCCTCTGTTAAATAAAAGACGTGCAGAAGAGGTTACAATTTGCCAAAGAACACATCAACTGGCCCAAAGAGAAATGGAGGAATATTTTGTGGACTGATGAGAGTAAAATTGTTCTTTTTGGGTCCAAGGGCTGCAGACAGTTTGTGAGACGACCCCCAAACTCTGAATTCAAGCCACAGTTCACAGTGAAGACAGTGAAGCATGGTGGTGCAAGCATCATGATATGGGCATGTTTCTCCTACTATGGTGTTGGGCCTATATATCGCATACCAGGTATCATGGATCAGTTTGGATATGTCAAAATACTTGAAGAGGTCATGTTGCCTTATGCTGAAGAGGACATGCCCTTGAAATGGGTGTTTCAACAAGACAATGACCCCAAGCACACTAGTAAACGAGCAAAATCTTGGTTCCAAACCAACAAAATTAATGCCTCGCAGATGTGAAGAAATCATGAAAAACTGTGGTTATACAACTAAATAGTAGTTTAGTGATTCACAGCATTGCTAAAAAAAGCAGTTTGAACATAATAGTTTTGAGTTTGTAGCGTCAATAGCAGATGCTACTATTATTGTGAACACCCCTTTTCTACTTTTTTTTTTACTAATATCCCAATTTCATAGCCTTAAGAGTGTGCATATCATGAATGCTTGGTCTTGTTGGATTTGTGAGAATCTACTGAATCTACTGGTACCTTGTTTCCCATGTACCAATAAGAAATATACTCAAAACCTGGATTAATCTTTTTAGCCACATAGCACTACTATTATTCTGAACACTACTGTACAATACAGTCTGACAGTGGCATCATAGATCACGTGGGGGCTTCCCCAGACTTGCTTGAGGTATTCTGGGAAGGACACGCTAACAGCCAATCAGAGAAGAGAGGCATTGTGACATCACTGGGTGCTAATCCAGCATGGCAGAACAGGCTTTGAATGCACCGCGTTTCCAAGACATAAACACTTCTAAAACTAAAAACACTGTTTTTGTAACCTGATAACACCTCTGAAGGGATTTACATGACACCGTGCACTCACGTCACCCGTGATCAAAGGTAACTTCCGGTCTTTTCATAAGCTCATGCGTGTGCACAAGCACACACTCATGCAGATGTGGTTAAAAAGATAAAGGAAATATTCATTATGGTATTCTTTCCAGATAAATGTCTTCTTTTCACTAAAATAAACTGAAAAATAAGATGAAATTTTACAACATTTCTAAAATAAGCCACCATTATCATGACTTAGAAACTAAATCAAAATTAAATTTGGGTGGCCCTCTGGCTTTAATGTCATTAGAACGCAACAATTATACAAAGCTTATTATCAAAGTCAGAAAAAATTGATTTTTTTTTGTCCATATCCCACACCCGTACTGGAGTCTCAACAAAGAAAAATATAACTAATAATAATAATAATTATTATTATTATTATTATTATTGTTATATGAAATCTCAGTTTTTTAGAGCTGTCTCCAATATTTTTAAATGTTTTCACTTATCACTCACTCATCTTCAACCACTTATTAGGGTCCGGGTTGCAGGGGCGACAGCTCCAGCAGGGGACCCCAAACTTCCCTTTCCGAACCAAAATGTGTAACATTTTCACTTTTTTTTTTAATGGCTGCATTTGCTACCAATGTGAGCAGTACTCACTGAATAAATGGCCCAGTCACATGGCAATTAATGAAGGGTGACGAAGACCTGACGAAACAAGAAATCTGGACCTTCGTTGACTGTCGTTGGCATCGTTTAACCTTCGCGCAGCCTCGTTCCTGCAGCAAGCGCTTCGTCAGGATTTTTAAACTGTTGAAAATTTTGAACAAAGCGCAACGAAAACCTCAATTCGTCTGTGTCTCGTTTTGCTGTTGTTCTTGACGTTTTTTTTAAGCATTTGTGTAGTTTTTGTAACGTTATTGTTTAATTTGACTTCGTTGGAGCAGCTGAATGTTTTCACACAGCGCAGAAGCCGGTTTGTGAGCGCTGAGGCTGCTGCTGCGTTCATGGACATTGGAAATTACAGGGCAAACTCAGCCTGCTTGGTTGGATTTTTTTGATCCGTGTGGGGGGACAGCTTCAATGGGCTCAGGCACCTTACATAGGCCAAAATTATTTTTTTGTGTGGATATAATTATTTTGCCACAAGCAACTGTTGAATTGGAAACAACAAAAAAAGTTGTGTAATTTCCGACGGTACTTGAATGCAGCATTAGCGGCAGCAGGCGTTCCTGCGTGCGCTTATTATTTTTATTAAATATAACAATCTGAGTGTAGGAATGATAATCCAGTCCTTCTGTACATGTGGCAACAGGTAGATTAATCAAAATGATTAATAAAGAGCTGTTCTGGAAGGAAGAATTCACGTTGTGGATCAGTGATCAGCTGGTGGAATAACCACACGTGAGTCAATGCGCGCGTTCACACGCACTGATTAATTTACTGTTCTGATATAGTCAAACATCTTTACACATATATTTATTCTCCCTTTTGACAGTTTTCTGTTATAAACAAATATATATGGCTTAGAACATAATAGTGTGATACAGCAGCGACCACGGGGCACCTTTTTTTTCTCTCTCAATTGGAGGAAGACAGAGTGTGCAGCATGTCAACAGACAGTGTGGATTCTGATAATGATGGACATGATCCCTCTTTGTTCTGGACGAGGAACCAGAGCAGGTGGTCCACCGACATGCACATAGATCTCCACAGATTCTGTTTGCAGTTTCTCCAGGACTCAGGCGCTATGAGCTCCGTCCCAGCGCCGAGTCCTGGAACGTAGAGACACAGACACACACAGCTCCAGCTGTGGCTCCAGGTGCGTTTCGTTGAGATCATGCGCTTCGGTTTTGTTAATTTCCTCTTTCGTCCCTTTTGCGCTCTTGCTTCGCAGACTGTTTGGTGATAAAAGCTCTTTCGTCCACCTTTTCTCAACGAATTGTGACATTTTTTACTTTTTCCCTTCGTTCAGGAATCGTCGTGTGCCGTGTGACTGGGCCTTACCTTTCTTGTACCTGTATATACCCAAATACAATTTAAAAACAAAAACACAGCATTAACTGGGCCATGTGATTTGTGCGTCAAGTGCATTAGACGGGCATATATAATGCACATAATTGCGCCGCCACTGTGACCCAGACAAGAGGCAGAAAATTAATGAGATAAATTAATATCTTTTTCCCCCATTTATTTTAACAGTTACTTTATATATTTAGATAGAGAGATAGAGAGAGAGATAGATAGATAGACAGAGGCATCAGTCTTCAAAGTGTACATACTTATACAGTAAAAGCTGCATCCAGAGAATAAAATTAGCATTGCAGGTTAGTGTGCAAGTCTGCTGGCACAACTGAACAGACTAATAATAGAGTAGTTAAAAACAGCCAAGTCATTACTGATTTGAAGCCTGTTGCAGATGCAGTGCATTCAGAAAGTATTCACAGAGCTTCACTTTTTCCACATTTTGTTATGTTACAGCCTTATTCCTAAATGTAGTCAATTCTTTTTTCCCCCTCAAAACTGTACTCACAACACCCCATATGACATCATGAAAAAAAGGTTTCTTTTTTTTGCAAATTTATTGGAACAAAAAAAAACAAACAAACTGGAAATTGTGTACACAAGTATTCACACCCTTTGTTCAATACTTTGTGGATGCACCTTTGGCAGCAATTACAGCCTCAAATCTGTCACCTCTAAGCTCCATCAGGATGGATTGGGAGCGTCGGTGCACAGCCATTTTCAGATCTTTCCAGATATGTTCAATTGGACTCCGGTATGGGCTCTGGCTAGATACTCAAGGACATTCACAGAGTTGTCCTGAAGCCACTCCTTTGATATCTTAGCTGTGTGTTTAGGGTCATTATCCTGTTGAAAGACGAACCATAACCCCACTCTGAGGTCAACCCCGCTCTAGAGCAGATTTTCATCCAGGATGTCTCTGTACATTGCTGCATTCTTCCCTTTCCCTCAATTCTGACTAGTCTCCCAGTTCCTGCTGCTGAAAAACATCCCCACAGCATGATGCTGCCACCACCATGCTTCACTGTAGGGACGGTGCCTGGTTTCTTCCAAACATGACGCCTGGCTTTCATGCCAATGAGATCAATCTTTGTCTCATCAGACCAGAGAATTTTGTTTCTCATGATCCGAGAGTCCTTCAGGTGCCTTTTGGCAAACTCCAAATGCCATGTGCCTATTACTAAAGGAGTGGCTCCTGTCTGGCCACCCTATCATACAAGGCTGATTGGTGTATTGCTACAGAGATGGTGGTCCTTCTGGAAGGTTCTCCTCTCTCCATAGAAGAATGCTGAAGCTCTGACAGAGTGACCATCAGTTTCTTGGTCACCTCCCTGACTAAGGCCCTTCTACACCGATTGCTCAGTTTAGACAGGCAGCCAGCTCCAGGTAGACTCCAAGTAGATCTGAACTTCTTCCATTTACTTATGATGGAGGCCACTGTGCTCACTGGGACCTTCAAAGCAGCAGAAATGTTCCTGTACCCTTCCCCAGATTTGTGCCTCGAGACAATCCAATCTCGGAGGTCTACAGACAATTCCTTTGACTTCATGCTTGGTTTGTGCTCTGACATACACTGTCAACTGTGGCACCTTATATGTAGACAGGTGTGTACCTTTCCAAATCATGTATAATCAACTGTATTTACCACAGGTGGACTCCAATCAAACTGTAGAAACATCTCCAGTATAGCCAGTGGAAACAAGATGCACCTGAGCTCAATTTTGAGCTTCATGGCAAAGGCTGTGATGTGTACATGTGATTTCTTAGCTTTTTTTTTTTTTTTTTTTTTTTTAAAATAAATGTTTAAAAATCTAAAAAACAACTTTTTTCACATTGTCATTGTGGGGTATTTTGAGTAGAATTTTGAGGGGAAATAAAATTTATTTCGTCCATTTTGGAATCTGCAAACATCATAGTCCATGGCGACTCCTGTCTGATGTCATCTGTCAACCTATCCATCACTACTGCCAACAAGAAAGGACTCAGAGCTGATCCTTGGTATAATCTCACCACCACCTTGAATAAGACATTCCTACTGTGCATCTCACCGCTGTTACACAGTCCTTGTACATGTCCTGCACTACCCTCACATACTTCTCTGCCACTCTAGACTTCCTCATGCAATACCACAACTCTTCTCTTGGCACCCTAGGGACGGGTATTGATAAGATTTTTATCAATATCAATGCCATTATCAATTCCGCTTATCGATCCGATTCCCTTATCGATACCTCTTGTGAATTTTATGTGTACTAAAAGTAGGCTTTACAGTTTTTCTACATCAACAATATTTTATTGAGTCTTAAAGTAAAAAAAAATTAAATTGGTTACTGGATCCTTGATCTCTGGACATAAATAAAAATAAACAAAATCTGTAGTTTTTGTCAAAAGCATTTCCTTTCAGACATTCTGGCATCAATGTCTTTCCATACCTCTGAGCTGAGCTCAGCCGGCTGCTGCAGGTCAACAAAGGACGGCTCATTTTGGGAGGAAGAAAACGTTTTGATCGATTGCAGTTTGTTTGTATTACAACATTTGGAAAGAGGTGTCAACTGATTTAAACTGTGTTTCGCTTTGAATTGATTAATTCCGACTGGAATCTATCATTCTAAATTGACTTGGCAAAGAGCCGCGCAGCGTTTGAAGCTGTGTGAACAGAACGGGGGATGATTCTCGACAGGAGTCCCAGTTAGTGAATTTAATCCTCACGACTGAGATATTCAGGGATGAATGTGGTGAAAAACAACAACAACAAAAAAGCTGTAACCCAAAATTACCCTCCAACACCACCCGCACGAAAATGAATTCTAGAAGCTCTAAAATGCAATCTGGGACTATTTCAGAAAATAAACTGCAGTGAGTGCAGCATCAGTTTTAGTGAGAAAAAACCCAACTTTCCTTATTCAAATTCATTCCAGTAGTATTCTGCTCTTACTAGGATGCAGGTTTTCTAGCTCGGCAGATAGTTCGGGAGGAAATCACTGAAGAAATCAACAAACTGAAAATATGGTTTGACTGAAACAAATTTTTCTTAAACTTAAAACAGGGATGAAGTGGAGGTGTAAGAGTCACTAGGTGTTCACAGGAAACAGTTATTTATTTCTATATTTATTTATGTTCATTGTTAGTTGGTTTTATGCAGGGTGGTGGCCAAATGGTTAACACGCTTGGTTTCAGTGCAGAAGGTTCCGGGTTCAAATTCCACAACTGCCACATTTCTCCATGTAATGTGGAGTTGCGTCAAGAAGGGCATCCGGCGTAAAACCTGTGCCAACTCAACATGCAGATCGACCTTGGATTTGCTGTGGCGACCCCGAGTGCAAACAAGGGAGCAGCCGAAGGGACTTAGTTATTGTTAGCTGGTTTTATATTTTCTGTTGTGTTTTTATCAGGTTCTTTTTCTCTTCCTCTAAAATTATATTGTAGCATTATTAGCTATTTGTTGCTATTATTATTAATATATAAACAAAAATACATTTTAAAAAGTTATAATTTGTAATACATTGGACTCTTTTACAACAACAAATGCTGAGCCATTAATTATACAAAAAACAAATGCACATAAATGCGCTGAGATGCAAACAGCTTAATGCTAACTTTAACAATGAAGATGCCATAGACATACTAACACGTTAGCATCTGTCCAGTTTATAAGGTTTTTTTAAGTTATAAAATACATCTATCAACTGTTGCAGAAGACCATAACAGGTCAGTTTAACATAAAAAGGTAAATATTACTCACAGACATATGCTCTTTGGGGTTTTAGCGGGGAAAAATTAAGATAAAGCGAAATAAAACAAAGAAGCAACAAAGCAGCGGGTCGGATCACTGCTTCTTTGCTTCAAGCTTCAAAGAAGAGCTGCGGTGCAGAAACGGTTGATTGCAGACCCTGCAGGGGTTCTCTAATCAATGTTGAGACATGATCATTTTCCCGACAACCCCCCCCACCCAAAAAAAAAAAAAACAGCCACTCTGAAGGACCGATAAAGGAATTGTTAAGCAAAAAGGCTATTGATGTCGGTGGATTGAATCATTTCTTAACGATACCCGAAAAGAACCAGTTCTCGATACCCTTCCCTATATGGCACCCTGTCATAAGCGTTCTCTAAATCCACAAACACACAATCTAACGCCTCCTGCCCTTTTTTATACTTTTCCACCAGTATTCTCAGAGCAAATATTGCGTCTATAGTGTTTTCTTGATATTAAATCATATTGCTGCTCACGTATCTTCACCTCTTTTCTAAGCCTAGTCCTATCAATGTACCGTTTTTCCGGCATTCATCCATGACCCAAAATGCATTCCAAATTGCAAATGTCAGTGCTCCCCGGTTTGTCCTTAATCAAAGTTATACACATACACACACGTAAACAGGCGATTTCACTTCTGATATATAGTGGCAAGCTGCACAGAAGAACGAAAACTGAGCCAGAGCTTTTTGTCTTTTCTGCATTCTAGCATGCTTTTATTTTTACACACCCACATACAGAGACAGTGGTGGAAGACATCAAATGCACTACACTTCCCACTCATGGTAACGGCAACATTTTCCAGGTCGTCATTGTAAATGAGAAAGTGTTCTCAATCGACTTACCTGGTAAAACATTGAATAAATAAATAAATAAAAAACATGATACTTAACTGAACTGACTAAACCAAATGAACTACAAAAACACAATAAATCAAAAACACTAACAACACTGTTAAACTGCCATGAACCACAATAACATTTAAAACCTCAAAACTAAAACTCCCATGGTGCATTGCAGCTCAACATCTATTATTCACTGTTGTTAGCTAATATCACTAATTTCTCCAAATATATTAGTTCTATCAACTTTCTGTTTTTGTAGTGTTCATCCTTGACACAAAATACATAAGCATACCAAATGTCAGATGTCAGCTCTCCCCAGTTTCTCTGTGATCGAAGCCATATACATGCACACACGCATACAGAGGCCATTAAGGATTTTCTTAAAAAGAAGACCTGAAAGTTCAGCTACAATTTGCCAGAAGGTACATCTGAGATGCAAGCCTAGATTTAATGTTTTGGTGAAAGAAACCCCTCCTCTGTACCACTTCATTATGAAGCTGTATAACCATGGATATAAAATGCAAAACATGCACTGTGCACAATTTCTCCAATCACAGCCACAGAAGCCTAAAACCTCTTATGGGTTGTCTGTGTGTCTTGGTGGCTTTCCTCACTCTTCTCCTTCTTGCACAGTCACTCAGTTTTTGAGAACTGTCTACTCCACACAGATTTTCCATAGAGTGACATACTGTTTCTATTTCTTCATAACTGATGTAAATAAAGTTCAAGACATATTCAGTGACTTGGAAATGTTCATGTATCCATCCCCTGACTTGTCTGAAGAAAACTGGCAATTAAACTGATTATTTACAGGTATTATACCAAAGGGGCTGATTACTTATGCAACCCATCATCTTGGCTTTTATATTTGTAATTAATTTATATCAAGTTGTAGAGATTTATTTTCAGTTTGAGTCTAAGGAAGATAATTTTAGAAAAAGTTTTTATATTGAGAAGCCTGATTTATTTGAAATGCCATAAACATATTAAATTCCATGAAATACCAAGGGGCTGAATACTTTTGCAAGCCACTGTATATAGCGCTTTTCCATATGCACCAGACGCTCAAAGTGCTTTACAAATAATGCCTCACATTCACCCCGATGCCAGGGTGCTGCCATACAAGGCACTCACTACACACCGGGAGCAATAGGGGATTAAAGACCTTGCCCAAGGGCCCTTCGTGATTTTCCAGTCAGGCTGGGATTTGAACCAAGGATCTTCTGGTCTCAAGCCGATGCCATTTTCAGTTCCTCACTTGGTATGCAGGAGCTGTACATGTCATTTTTCAGGTTTGAAATGACGTTGTATGTACCTGTTTCTAAGAAAAAAAAAATCTGTTTCTGATGTCAAGGATGATAAACTGTTTTATTTATTTATTTATTTATTTTATTAAATGGGGTGTCGCAGACCGACCAGTCTCCCGAAAACTTGGTCTGCTGTGCCTCCACTGCCCATGCATCATTTCGGATGACAGCAGCTCTTCTGAGATGGACTCTCTTCACCTAAAGTGTTCAAATGGATTAATGGGATTATTAATCATCAGATGAGAAGGTACAACCTCTTAAATCATTCTAAAGTCAGTTTTACGCAGAAATGAGGCAATAATCACTGATGCTGTGCAATGATGGATGTGCAGTGAATGCAACAGCTAACAGCTCAGGGGGGACCGTTGGGTCTGCGACAGGGGCCTTATTTAATCTTTGATTTTTTTTTTTTTAAACCAAGTAACCCTTCAAACCATGTTTTTTTTTGTTTGTTTTGGCTTTCCCCCCTCCAACCAACCCTGGCCAATATGGCAACAATCCTAACCATGGTAAGTGCTATCCACAGTTTACATACCAATGCCATATGAATAGCAACGGCTATTTCTATTCAGCCCATAGCTCTCAATCATTTTCAATCCTTTATGATTGTTCAAAGGAAAGCATTAGTGCACCTGTGTTAAAGGGATTACAAAAAAAAAAAAAAAAAAGAAAAGAAATTTAGGAGCAAACAGATGCATAACATCTGGTATCAATCAAAGAGGCAGTTGCACCCTTTTTTAGTATTTATTGCAGTTCTGCACAATAAATGTTCTAAATTACTACTGTATTACGCGAAATATGTACGAGTAATGCAAGTTAGGAGTACGCAAACAGCAGCCATGCAGTTGCCATAGCAGCACTTCACTTATTTGCAAGCATTTATGTTGGAGGTTTAAAACAAATTAATTTAGTATGATACATACGGATACCCTCCTGGCTTCAAAATATACATTTTAAGCTATATTTCTGGTAAGATTGTTGTTCGGCTGCCCAAGCGAAAGACGTGTGACAGTTTGGGCAAGTGTACACGAGTAGATAGTTGTCCAGTCTGATTGCCAGAATTTCCTGTTCGGCTCAAGATTCGTTTTGAAGACACTAACCACTGTATTTTTCTAATCATAAATTACGACATAGAGAGAGAGGAAAAAGAAAGGCAACCCTAACGAAAACAAAAGTATATTCTTCCTAGAACTAAAATGAATACGGTTTGGGCTGTGTTGGCACAGATGGCCCTGACAAGGTTCCACCAGGGGCACAAAATCTCTCAAAACACCCAACCAACGAAACAGGCGCTTGGCTAACGGGCAAGCAAAATGCGGCGCGGACAAAATCAAAACGTTCTAAATTTTAATTTTCCTCCAGCCTTGTACTCACTTTCGCCTCTCCGTAACAAATGTATAACCAACAATAGTTTACCTTCGTCGTCGAGTCTGCTTTTGCAGTTCGGCTCGAAGTGATTTCTCTTCCTCAGCCCGCTCACCTCCGCCATCTTGGTCTGCTGTAAGTTGACGTGGCTGACGTCAGAGAGGCTTTTTGTTTCTCACGTTGTCTGCAAAAGTTCAGGTTGCTGCTCCGCCGACACTCTGCAAGTCATGGCTGGTAATAATACCACTGGTCTAAATCAGTGCTGCTTTTTTAAACTAATGTATGAAAAATATATTAATGCTATTATGTATGCTTTCACATACACTGACAGGACAGAAAAATCAATCAATATTATCGGACCATTTTCTGCATGACCATGTGGCCAAAGCATGCAATTTTTTCTCCCCAGTGCGTAGTTTTTAGTTCAGTCTTTCCTGTTTTATGTTTTAACCCTTTATCTTTTACACCACATGATCAATGTAACTATAGAAACAAATCATCCATCTCGTTTTCCGGAAAACCACCTTGCAAATTCAAGTCTCCTTGCCATTTCCTGGAGGAGTTAGTTCACTTTGAGACTGAATTTTGTATGAAAAGAGATGCAAGTCAGCCCTTAGGATGTGTTGCACAGAACTCGACGGTTTTTGTTCTCTGAATTAGGGTCAACTGCGACATTTTTCATATTTGACCCCCTGTACTCGAGCTCCGCCCCCAGATGGGCGGGCCGTTACCCTCAGCATGAATCAGTAAAGTTATATGTTTACATGAAACATGTTGCATTTAACATTTGACATTTATGTGCGGTGTGCTGCTTTCGTTGTTATATAAATGCTATGTGTAACGAAAACTGTGTTAGTGTGGCGTGAGAAGAAGATGAACAGTATGCCTCATGGCGTTCCAGAGGAAATTTGAGGATATTATTATTATTATTATTATCATCATTATCATTATAAGGAGATTTGAAGGTATTAGCAAGTTATATTATGATCTATATCACAGACAAATTAGCCAAGAAACATAATATCTAAGAGGTTCAAACATAACTTTCATTAAAAACAAGGATTAAAAATTTTAGCAATTAGAGGGCAGATTTGCTCATCTCTGGCTTCCAACCTGTTCACATCTGCAGCTGCAATGATTAATCACTTATTAATCACCATTTTGATAATCATTCTGTGCCCAAGCTCTGATTTCAATTTCTCAAATAAATGTATTTAATAATAATAATATTTTATACAGGCAAAAACAAGCAAACAAACTAAAAGCTACTTTCTTTACTCCCTTGACAGTCAACTCAAAACCTTTGCATTGTGGACACAACATTGGCCAACATTTTTCAAGATTATCTCACATGTATCACCGACTAATTGATTAAGACAGAAATAATAAGCAGATTAGCCAACAGTGAAGTTAGTCATTAGTTGCAGCCCTATAACTCATGATTTTTTTTAAATTATTTTATTTTTTTTGTCTTTTTGTGTCTCAAAAAGAGACAAAGCTGTGTTAATTTTATAAAAAAAAAAAATACTGTATTTGGACACAACACTGAAATGTAGTGGAAGAATCCATAGTGATGATTTACTGAGTTAACAAAAGATTAATTACTGGATCAAAAAATAATCTTTAGATTAACTGAAAAACAATCATTAGATTAAATGAAAACTAATCAACAGGTTAATCAGTTTCAAAAATGATCATTAGTTGCAGCCCTACTTGTAACAGAAAATATTTTTATCTTTGTTAGCATGCTGTTGATACTACTAATAATAATAATAACAATTGTGGTGTAAAGTCAATCTGCATGATGACAGTAAAAAATATTTGTGTACTTCTGCATTGAAAATCTACACAATGAGCAATCTCTCTCTCTCTCTCTCTCTTTCTCTCTCTCTCTCTCTCTCTCTCTCTCTCTCTCTCTCTCTTCTCTCTCTCTCTCTCTCTCTCTCTCTCTCTCTCTCTCTCTCTCTCTCTCTCTCTCTCTGGTTTAATACAGCAGATTTATGGTTGTATGACTTTGTAATGATTCATCAAAATAGAAGTCAGTGGAAAAGCACTTTGTCAAGTGTTCTATGCTTACGCATTGTGCAGATTTTCAGTGCAAAATCCAGCAGACTTTTTTAATGCCGTCATCCAGATTGACTTTGCCACCACATTTGAAACTAGTATTTGTGTCATTCTATTTCCCAGAAATGTACTAACTACTGTTACAAGTATCTTAAAGTGATGACAGATATATTCAGGCTGTTCTTCATAAATTATGGGTATAACAATACATTTATTATAATATTTTGGATGTATGTTGTCATATTTGTCAACATTGTATGTCCTCCTTTTTATAGTTTGTATTGTTATGACATTATTGGCCTGATGTGTATTTATCTATATTATAATAGCCAAGTGGCATCTGTATGCATGTGTGCGTGCAAGTGTCTGGCTTTGATCAAGCAAAAACCGGGAAGAACTGACATTTGCCGTTTGGCATGCTTATGTATTGTGGGTCAAGTATGAATGCTGCAAAAATGGGAAGTTGATAGGACATTAGCAATTGTGGCTAACCAATAAGCAATGGACGTTGTGCTGCAATGCACCATGGGAGTTTAGGGTTTTAAATGTTATTGTGGTTCATGTTAGTTTAACAGTGCTGCTAGTGTTATTGATTTATTATGTTTTTGTAGTTCGGTTGGTTTAGGCAGTTTAAATAAGTTTTATGTTGCTGTCACCATGAGTGAGTTAAGTGTTATGTTGGCACCATGAGTGAAATGCGTAGTGTTTTTGATGTCTTCCGCCACTCTCTGTTTGTCAAATTAAAAACACCTGTGTACAGCAGAATGCAGAAAAGACAAACAGTTGTGTGTGTGCATGTGTGTTTGCATGTAATTTTAGCCACGCACAAACTGGGGAGAGCAAATAAAAACAAATAAAATACAAGGAATAAACAGATTAACCAAACAGCTTGGCCATAGTAACATTAGAAATATGGGCAATGTGCAAACGGCTTCTACCATACCATACCATACCAGCTTTATTTATAAAGCACCTTAAGACAGCCAGCACTGACACAAAGTGCTGTACACTAAAAACAAAAGACAAGTTAAAATACAATAAAATGAAGATAAGAACCACTAAAATGCAACTTAAAATATTATCGAACTAAGCCTCATTTGTGTCAAAAGCCAAGGAATAAAGATAGGTTTTTAAACAAACTTTAAACATGGCCAATGAGGGTTCTCCCTAACACCCAGAAGGCAAGCTGTTCCACAGTTTGGGAGCAATGACAGCGAAAGCCGTGTCCCCTCTGAGCTTTCTCTTCGATCTAGACACTAGCAGAAACAGCTGGTCAGCCAACCTGAGAGACCGACTAAGTGCATAAGGCCAAAGAAGCCCAGAGAGGTACGACGGAGCTAGACCATGGAGAGACTTAAAAATGAACATAATCTTAAAATGGACCCTAAAATGAACCAGCAACCAATGAAGGATTCTGTTTGCAGTCTCTTAACATAGAGTGGAAGGCATTCAAAGATGTCAGCCCAGACAGTTTCAGTTCAGATTGGAGGACATTCCCGTTTCTGTACGCACCCGAGGTACACAAAAGCACAACATGTCATTTGATCACAAAGCATAACGGCTTTCAGATCTCCAAAGTAAACTGGATAAATAAGTCAGAACCAGCCCAGTAAGAGTCTTGTAAACTGCAGTCATCCAATGTCTGTCGTCTTACATTCAAAGAAGGCTTGCCAGCACTGGCAAACAACTCACAGTGGTGGGTGAGGCGGCTACAACCAGTGATGAATCTCAAGGCACAGTGATACAGCGAAGTCAAGGACTGTAGACAACTGGTTGGAGCACACCTGTACACAACATCACTGTAGTCCAGTACAGGCAAGAAGGTAGCAGTTATCAGGAGCTTCCAAGCTGTTAAGGAAAAACATGACATGTTTCTGTAGAGGAAACCTACTTTCACCCTTGATTTGGAGATCAGGTGTTGAAAATGAACTTTAAAAGAAAGCCCTGTGTCAATGGTTAATCCCAAATTCTTGTAACTGCTGACTAGCTTGAGAGTTTCACCTCGAGCAGTTTTAATTGATGGTATATTCTCTTGATGAAGGAGGTACAGTTTGTTGTTCGTGCCTGTAGGTTTGTGCTTTTTGGTCAACGTCTCTCAGAAACGTGAACTGCTATACACAAAGTCACTCTTCACCACTGTGAATACACTCACGTCATGTTTCTGTCCAGTTGCTCATGTCAAGGATTATCCACGGATACTGTGGAAACTCTATCTGCTGACAGAGATGCCAAAAGAGGACAGCTCTTCTTTAGCACTTCTAATCCAATGTCAGATTCTGATTGGCTGGAGGGGCCTGCCCTTCAGCTGACTCCATATGACTGCCAAGAAAACTTGATATTTGCCCAGCTCTTTGCAAGAAAACAATGAACCCCTTTTAATTAGACTGCTACAACAGGAAAATCCAACAAAATTTTAGCATTGATCCAGGTCCTTGTGAAATGAGTCTCAGAATTCAAAAACTGCTATGTTTGACCCATGCAGTGTACAGACGAAAGCTTGGAATCATTGTTTAACACAGCTGTCCAAAAAAAAAAAAAAAGATGAGTTTAAAAAAACAAAAAATATACAGAAATTCAAAGTATAAATTAAATATTGAATTTAATCATACATTAATTGCTACATTATACTGAATGTGAACCAACAATAACCATATTCACAACAAAAGTACAACATAGTACATCTATGTGTTTGCAAATAAAAAGAACAAAGATTATCTGCCTGTAATCTTGATTTTGTTGCATCAACAAAATATTTTGAGTTAACAATTATTCAAACATAAACTGTGGAATATATTTACATCTGCCAAGGATGTAACAAAATCATTGGCATTTATTTATTTATTTGTCTGTCTGTTAGCAGGATTACATCTGCACAGATTTTGACGAAAGTTTCACCACAGATAGATATTAGGGCATGGAAGACTTCACTGAACTTTGGAGGTGATCCGGATCTGATTTGTGGCTCAGGATTTCACTTTATATAGGCTTTGAAGGATCAAAGCCTATCAAAGGGTCAGGATCAAAGGGTCAAAGCTACTTCACGGATTCTCATCAAATTTGCACCACAGATACATATTAGGTCAAATAAATAAATAAACGCAGATGATGTTGTGGTTAGAGGTCCGGACAGGACTGGACTGGTACAGGTGATGGACTCAAACGCTAGGGAGCAAGAACCAGAACAGGTTGTGAACAAAAAGAGCTTTATTTACAATAATAAATAACTGAGGTGCTGAGCTGGAGGAAGCCTGCTGAGCCGAGACCAGGCCCACATATAGTGGTGAAAGTTCTGGAGCCGCAGTGCGCACAGGGACAGACTTGGGAGTCTGAGAATGAGTTGAAGTCCTGGAGTATATGGAGCTGGAACCGGGGCCAGGTGGGAAGCAGAGAGCTGAGGACGGAGGAGAACAGAGGTGAGTGATTGCACTCGTAACAGTGGAAGCCTTTAACCACAAACAATTCACTGTAGACTTAAGGCAGGAACATTCACAGTTCATGAATTGTCCTCAGAGGTCAGCTGCTGCGCGTCTTGTGACGCAGTTCCAATTAAGCTGGACTTGACTTTAGAAACGACTTTGAAAGTTCTTAGTGGTTCTGCATCAGAGCTCATACAGTTCTTGGAATTAGTTCTTGGAAACAGTTCTTGGTCATGCACAGTCACAGTCTGAGCTGCAGGTGTTCCTCGGCTCTGCAGCGTGCCACCTGGAGGGAAAACAGACAAACTACACACAAGAGGTTAAAAAGGGCAAGAACGAAGGCAGACCATGACAGATGATTTTATTACGTCTGTGGTGGATGTAATACGAGGGTAGGTTTTTAGCATTTAGTCCAAAGACTTCTTTGCCGATTTGACTGTTTAGTTTGTCCAATTACATGTGGCCTCTGTAAAGGCAGGAGCTGTAATTCATCAATGGTTAATGCAATATACAGTAAAACATGCATCGAATGGACCAGCAAATTTTGTCCATTATAATTCAAAATCCAGTGGACAAAATCCGCCATATGTATGAAACGGATTACGTAGTTACAGTCAGGAGGCGCTGAACGATCTATAGGGAAACCTCAGTACCAATTAGTCTTATGTATTTCCTTGATTAAATGCATGACCTTGAATAGGGGCCTGCCTCATTTAATGACCGGGTCAAAACTTCGTCTGAAAAATAAACGCCTGCCTTAAATAAGCGCCAGGCATTATGTGTGTTAAGATTACGTTTTTAATCAAGTCACTCATTTTTCTAAGTTTGCTGCAGAGTTTTATCTTAAAATCCTAAAGCCGATTTATGCTTCTACAACTCCGTAACTCAGTGGCCACGCAATGGCATAGACGTGCGCGTGACCCTTTTATAGTTCTCCGTTGTGTTGGTGGGTGTCTTGCAATTTACCACAGGAACAGTGTCTTTTTCTGGATCAGTTTGTCCTTCAACGAGCTCCACTTCTGTATATAATCATCAACCTCCAAACCAACATTACGGGGCATACGTGCAATTTCCCTCCATGAATTGCAGGTAATTTGAGTGTCTTTTTCTGACTCTATGTTGTAAAGTTAGTCATATTTGCGGACTTTGCTGCCAAATGTTCCTCTTTGATCCATGATCAAAATGTAATCAGCAGGCGTATTTCAAAAACTTTTAAAATATGATGGGAGAGGAAGGAGTGAAAGCGGAAAAGTGACCAGTCACAGCCTTTGCGGTCTCCGTCATTTAGCAAGTGCACGTCAGGCTACGGAGAGAGTTCGCAACTACACAGAAGGCTCTGATCTAAAGTGGTTGTCTTTGGTTCACCACACCGAATATGTGTGAAATGTAACTCCGTATTACGGTGCAGGCAGCATTTTGTTAATAAGCGCGTATTTGTTAATAATCACTTGAATAAAGGCCTGCCTCATTTAGGTGCCGGGTCTGAGCATGGTTTGAAAAAAATAAACACCTATCCTTTTAATCAAGGAAAATACAGAATACAGAAAAATACAATAACCACTTTCGTTGAATCGGCGAGTGCCAGTGCTGAACTTCGTTTCGTACCTCTGTTGCAGCTGGGCACAGCCAGACTGCTCTGTCTGGTACATACAAGGGGTTTTTAATGGAAATAATTGTCATGGGTTAGGACGTTTTGTCCATTGTGTGCGAAATTTGTTATATAATAACGGAATTCACTCACATCAACGGATTGTTTAACAATATACAATCCGTTTTGTAATATGCAAAATTACAAAAAATAGTCACTCCAAATACTTAAATGCTAAAAATAAGTGACCCTCCGTGTATGAAATTCTGTTCAACTATTAATGGTAAATGGACTGCATTTATACAGCGCTTTTCCATCTGCATCAGATGCGCAAAGTGCTGTACAATTATGCCTCACATTCACCCATTCACACACTGATATCAGGGTGCTGCCATGCAAGGTGCTGACTACACCAGGAGCAACTGGGGATTAAGGACCTTGCCCAAGGGTCCTTAGTGATTTTCCAGTCAGGCTGGGATTTGAACTGAGGATCCTCTGGTCTCAAGCCCAACGCTTAACCACTAGGCCATCACCTCCCACAATAAGAACAATAATATGTTGATTTTGTCATTATGTTATGTTGATGGTGACTGTTACTGGCCTGCATGGATTGCTCTCATCCCTGTGGCTTATTTGGACAAAAGCAGGACTGATGGAGAAAAAGGAGGTTCATGAAGGAAATGCTTTTCCTCAGTCTTTCTAGAGAACAAGCAAGAGAGAATGAGAGGGAAGGAGGCCATGTTAATGTATGTCATTGGCTGTTCTATTCTTTGCCGGTCCCACTGGCCTGCAGAAATGTGAGAAACACGTAATGACATATTTAGAGAGCCTCAGAGAACAGTGGCCGACCTCCAATCCAGTGCTGAAGAACAGATGTGCCGAGCTTCAGTCGGCTCACTCTGGTGGTGAGAGATTTTGTGAAGTATGGAATTGTTTTAAAACTTTTGTTAACTTTACTCACGGAGGACCTCTGGTGGAGATATTGATACGATGCAATGATGTAGAAGAACAAACACCAAAATGGAATCGACTCTTTGTTGAGAAGAAAAATAAATAAATACGTAAATAAATGCATGACTCCACCAAGTTCTGTTGCTATTCTTTACTTTTTGAAATACTTTGCAGTCATTACACCAGCAAAAATCAGTGGGTCACAAGACATTACGCCGGCAAACATCCACTAGTAGTCTTTCATGGCAGCCAACTCTCTTTCTGAGTGCCTCTTGTTGGCTTCCATGGGTTTTTGGAGGCGTTCCTCAATTTTTTCTTTCTCTACCCGGAAGCTGGCTTCTTTCTCTTCCAGCAGTTGGTGGAATTCAGCTTCCTTAGTCCTTAACTGCTGCTGGTTGCTGGACTCTTTCTGTTCCAGCAACTGGTGGAAATCAGTCTCCATCTTCGTCACTTCTCGAAGTTGGTGGAACTCAGCCTCCTTGGTCCTTATCTCGTGCTGGTAGCTGGACTCTTTCTGTTCCACCAACTGGTGGAAATCAGTCTCCTTGGTCTTCATCTCTTGCTGGTAGCTGGAGTCTTTCTGTTACACCAACTGATGGAAATCAGTCTCCTTGGTCTTCATCTCTTGCTGGTAGCTGGAGTCTTTCTGTTACACCAACTGATGGAAATCAGTCTCCTTGGTCTTCATCTCTTGCTGGTAGCTGGAGTCTTTTTGTTCCACCAACTGGTGGAAGTCAGGCTCCTTGGTCCTCATCTCCTGCTGGTAGCTGGAATCTTTCTGTTCCACCACCCGGTGGAAATCATTCTCTTTGTTCAACATCACTTCTCGCAGTTCTTGGAACTCAGCGTTCTTGGTCCTTAACTGCTGCTGGTAGCTGGACTCTTTCTGTTCCACCAACTGGTGGAAGTTAGCCTCTTTAGTCCTCATCTCTTTCCGCAGTTTTTGGCACTCAGCCTCCTTGAGCCTCATCTGTTGCTGGTAGTGAGCTTCTTTGTCCTCCAGCACTTGCTGGAAGCTGGCTTCTTTGTCTTGCAGCTGTTCTTGGAACAACTCCTTCTGTTCGTCTTCTTTCCTGAAGGAGGCACTGAGCACTTGGATGAATCTTAGCAGCTCGGCTTCCATTTGCTTGTGTAGCTCAGTGGTGACTTGATCCCTGCTGAACAAACATTTTTCTGGACTTTCACATTCCAGGTCTGATACTTCCATGTCCAGCAAAGGGGGGGGGGGGCTGCACAAACTGAACAAGAAAAAGACAGATCATTCTTTACAAAGTGTTTATTCTTATCTGAACAATCAGCTGCACTTACAAACTATCAGGCTGAGCTTCTTCTTATGGTCTTGAGTGAATGCAGTTCATATTTATGTTCCCTTTCATAAACCAGACAACCAACAACCACGGGATGTTTTGTGTTCACCCTTGTCTATCTGTCTATGGATTTATTCCTGTTTTGCATGTTTGATCATTCTTTGTTGTACTTTGTTTATTTGATCTGTGTTACTGTTAGAATTCACCTCTCTGAGTCTGGTCTACTTGAGGTTTCATCCTCAAAAAAAATGCTTGAAGGAGTTTTGCTTTACCACCATTGTCAAAGTACTTGCTCACTGGAATTGGTAAAGTTAAACCTTACCCTTGTGAAGCACCTTGGTGCGACTTGTGTTGTGATTTTGTGCTATATAGATAAATTTGATGTTATACAGTAACTCTAAAGGTGATGTACATATCCCAAAGAAATTTCATCACAAGATGGTTGTTTGGTTAAGGAAGAGTTGAGCAGAATATGTTAGGAATCTAAATCTATTCCAGAATGTTTTCTTCTATCTCTGTGTTCACTCTGTGGGATACCGGTCTCTTAAATCCCTTTAAAAACACATTCTCACTCTGTGAGGTCACAACAATTTGCTGAGAAACAAAGTTTTGCAACTCACACTTCTGACTCCCCTCCTGTGTCAGGAGATAACGATGGTTTGTCATTACCTCAGTGTGTTTATGTTGTTGAAAATACAAGAGGTATCCATTTGATAAGCTGACAGTGTTGTGTGTTGGGGGGTTTGGTTGGATATTTTTGTGTTGTTTTCTTTTCTTTGCTCTCCAGGTGGTATGCAAACTGGTTTTTGTCTGTGGAGAAGGTGCTGGCAGAAGAATCCTTTACCCTCATCAACATTATTGGCTGCACTTGTGGAGGATGTCCACGTGCAGGCCTAATGACTCGCAGCACCTGTGGATGATGCTCACGTGCAGACTTAAGGACTTTCAGCTGAAGCAGATAATTAGATGGCGTTCTGCATTTAAGCCATGAGTGGTTCAAGCAGAATTGCCGGGAACTCGACCTTGTGACGTTGGTTTGTGAGACTCTGAGGACCGCGCCTGGGTTTGACACATCGTGCCTGTGAAGGAGGACGGGTGAGGGACACATGCTGTCAGCACACATCAGAGAGTCAGTTTGTCGTGTCCACCTGGGGGGTGTTTGGCGGTGAATTTGAGTCCAGAAGCGCCGGGCTTCGATCCCTTTGGGCGCTGGAGAGCGCGCCGTCCTTCACTCCGCCAGACAAGCTATATATTATGTTGTACACAATTATTGCACGGAAAGGGAAATAAATATTTTGTTTTTGGAACCGCTTTCTGGTTATTTAGCGCTGGGTTCAGTCAGACGCAGGTCCGCTCCTCAACCCGCGTCGGCACATAACAGACAGTATAAAATATTTGATGATTGAAGGAATAGAGTACATGCTAATACAAGGCAGGAAAATCAGAGTGGGGAGTCAAATAGTAAAAAAACACAGGTTCTAGGACTTTTCAAGCATGATTTTGAGCTGTTATTGAAGGTTATCTCGATAATAACAGTTATTTAATGAATAGTACATGAAAAGTAGATGAAAGTGTATTTACTGAAGTCTGATGGCCCCTCGCTGGTGGAGGGGTTTGTGTGCTTCACAGATCCTGGTAACTGCAGCATCTGGAGCATTAGCTCCTGGTAGGGCCACCCTTGCCAAATTGGTCCTAGGTGAGAGACAATCAAAGGGAGATCCAGAAGGCCCCTCTATGATGTAAACATATGAGGATAGAGTCACTTTGGTGGGATTAGGGAAACCGGTGTCGCCGAGCGAACGGTCCCCCCTAAAAATCGGTCGGCCCGGTCTTCACTGTGCATGCATCATTAGTCACGGTTCACAGATTATCACGTTGTTTCTGCTTAAAACTGCACTCCAATCATCATCTACCTCAGTGACAGATATCTGAAGCTTTTGCACAACAATCATTTCCACATTAATTCAACATTATTTCATCATGAAAGACGGATGAAGTGATCAGAGGCCGTGGCTACATCATCTGCTAGTGGATGTGTTCACTGCGCCACATGTTGTTTTTGTTCCACTTGGGGTTTTTTAGGTGCAGGCCAAATTTGAACTCAATCAGATACGATTTAGAGGTCCCCCAGAGTGAAACCATTTTCCTCTCCGTCCAATTTCAAGGCAGCGTCACCCTAACGAGAGAAGACTCTGATGCCATTATTTTTCTCTTACATGTACATGTGATGGCTTCTAATCGCAAAAAGTTGTGGTTGATTGGTCACCCAGAGGAGAACATTACTGGAAGTCGTCTCCCCTTTTTGCTTGTTTGGGGAAAATAGTTGCTTTGTGGGGGACCCCTAAACAATGTCCGATTACAATCAAATTTGGAACAGATCTTTTACTTTATTATTGGAACAAGAACAACATGTAGCCCAAAAGATTTTGTAACATTTGACATTTTAAACAGGTCTACTGGAGGGTGTCCAATTCATTGACCTCAGGATTGCATCTCTGCTTTTTGTGGATGATGTGGGTCTGTTGGCTTCCTGACAAAGTGACCTCCGAGGCGCGCTGGGTAGGTTTGAGGCAGAGTGTGAAGTGACTGGGATGAGGGTCAGCACCTCCAAATCTGAGACCATGTGGTGAAAAGTGAGGATTGTCCCCTCTGGATCAAAGGGGACTTTGTGCTCCAAGTGGAGTGAGTTTAAGTAACTTGGAGTCTGTTTCACGAGTGGGGGTAAGTTAGAGCATAAGATAGACAGAAGGATTGGGGTTGTTTCCAATGTTTTGTGAATGATGTAACAGACTGTGCTGGTGAAGAAAGAGCTTCAATTTTCAATTAATTTTCATTTATATAGCGCCAAATCACAACAGAGTTGCCTCAAAGAGCTTCACACAGGTAAGGTCTAACCTTACCAACCCCCAGAGTAACAGTGGTAAGGAAAAACTCCCTCTGAGGAAGAAACCTCAAGCAGACCAGACTCAAAGGGGTGACCCTCTGCTTGGGCCATGCTACAGACATAAATTACAGAACAATTCACGGATGAATATACAAGAAATGCTATTGGCGCACAGGACAGGAGGATCGCCAACACGAGAGCTGAGCCAGAAGGCTCGATTCTCAATTTACCAGTCTATCTTCACTCATTCTTTGTATCTTGTATCTCAAAACCTAATTTGCATGACTTGGTGTCAAACATGTAAATTATGGGTTTTCTGAGTCATTTATCATTTAATTAATAAGATAATTACACTCTGTATTTTAATTTTGTTTATCCCTGTTTTTCTTTTTAGAGTGACTCTCTTATTTTGGGCAATCATTCATTCTTATTTGCTTCTTTTTTTTCTAGTTTCCTCAGGGAGAATCAGAGGGTTCACTGGACCTGGTGTTAAACAATTAAAAGAAAACAACATATTTTATTCAAATTCATGTTAAAAACAAATACGCAAACAAAAACATCAAAAACACAGGCTGCAGTGCAGCTGCAGATCACTTCATGGAATTTGGGCGATAAAATTACATTTTCTGTGTAATTTTCTTTTCCTCCCTGCAACCACATGGTGGCAGTACAGGTATAGTTTTGTGCAGTCAGTTTAAACTGAGTCAGATTTGTTCTGCATAAACTCTTGGTTTTACTCACCATTAATGTTTTATTTAAATTTTATATGCTCTAATCATTTGTCACATCAGCCATATTCACATTGATATTCCCCTTTTCACATTTAATTATTTCTTTGAATCAGGCAGTGTTCTGATTTGCGAATGAGGAAATGAGTAAATGAGATCATTTTTACAACAGGTGGCTTGCAGATCATTCTGATAAATCCAGTGGGTGAAAATGACATGTTAACATTTGTGTTTTCATCATCTTTGTATTTGAGTAATTACCCTGCAGCCAACCGAACAGAAAGATTTCAGCTATTCATTTCTGAAAATAATGATTTTTAGTTTGTCACATCTGCTATCTGGCATAACTAATTTAAACCTCAATGTTACAGTGGTGCTATTAAGCAAAGTGTCTTAATTTGTCCCCCTTTTTACAACTGACCCCTGAAAGTCAGGTAGATGTGGAAAGGCAGGCACCCAAAGAGAGCAAAATATTTAAACTCCTGTTGTTTACTTTTTTCTGACTGTATTAAACCAGTGGACTTGTTTTTTTCCCTGTCAGCTCTCCATACGTTTACCCTCATCACCAGCAGATTTATTTTCCTCTCCCTCCTGCTCTTCATACAGTTTGGCCGAGTTGTTTGAGCGATTGTTTGTGCATCATGTCACACGCTCCATGACAGCCAGACATCCCTCTGAGCCTGAAACTGATCCCATGGTCACCTCAAAGTTTAGCCCTGTAAAGGTGAGGAGGGTTTTATTAGAACATCATCTCACGAGTGTTGAACAAAAAAAAAAAAGAAAACATATGGGAGGTTTCCAATATAAAACCAATAAACAGCATTTTTTTTCTCTCTCTGTCACAGCTGGTGGACTTGAAAGAAATATTCTGTTGGACAAATGAAGAAGGGACACTGAGGCATTTCCCTTCAGCTTCTTTTATATAGTTCAGTTCCTTCAGTTACTTTCTTTATGCCTTCAAAGCACACAGCATGCTGCTTTCTCTCTCATAGTTATTTGATGACAGAACATGTCATCTTTATCGGAATATTCTGATAAAGAAACTCAAAAGTGTAACTTTTATCCATTATTATATTTTATACCCATGCTCAAATGGTTGGGGGTGTATATAGTAACAGCAAAGGATTCTGTCTAGCTGTCTGTCTGTTCAAAGTGTTTTTTTTTTTGTTGTTTTTTTTGTCCTGTCAATATTGAAGGCTTTATTTATTTATTTATTCTTTGTCCTTGTATTTTTTTCTTTCAAGCAGCTGGTCTGCTCTGTGTCAGCCTGATCCCGTCACGTCTCAGAAGCTAAGCAGTGCAGGATCTGGTTATTACTTGGATGGGAGACCTCTTTGGAACGCCAGCAGCTGTGTGTGTTTCTCCACATAAAACTGGAGTTGCGTCAGGAAGGGCATCCGGCGTAAAACCTGTGCCAAATACCGATGTGGAACTGCTGTATCCGCTGTGGCGACCCCGAATAATACGGGAGCTGCTGAATGGACAACAACATTTTTTCTTTCAAACAGTGATAGGCAGCATAACATTGACAGTTATCTGTCACAAATTTATATTGTAAAAATGCATTTAGCAAACATATGGTGGTTAAACTCAAAGTTAAATCAAATCTGTACAACATGAATCAAGTTTAAAAAATAGCACAATACAGATTCTAATGTCAATATGTGTTTTCCATTTATCAAAGGTGACAGCCATTAAGAGAGAGGCCACCAGCCTAGTGACTTTTTTTGCAATTTTGGAACACAGAGTATTGTAAACCTCTATCCTGACAAAACATGCGGATTAGGAAAGTTTATAATGTCCCACAAGATCTGAGTGATAAGAGGGAGCCACGCTGTTCAGTATGTTAAACATAGTCCAGTGATCACGTATCACTTACAGTTCTCAAGATTATTTATATTAAAATTAAATAATGTATGTTTTCTCATATAGGTGCTGACTACAGAGTATAGCCACCCTTGGACTTTTGCATGCTTAGATTTTTATACATGTAACAACAAAGTAAAGGAAGTCAGCCTTTTTAAAAAAAAAAAAATTCAAAAGTAAAATTTTAAATTTAAAGTGAAAAGAAATTTATAAAAGATGATCTACATGACAAAGAAAACAAAACAACATAGTGGTTGCATCACTACACACAACCTGTAACATAACACAAATAAATTATCACTTTACATTTGTTAAAGATCAGTTTAACTCAACTCTTAAAAGGTATCTGGTGAAGTAGAAGTGTTCTTGTATCAGTGCCCTAACAAAGTTACATGGTTGTAAAAAATAATATTTAGATGTACATTGAATTAATTCAGTTATATTGTGTTTTATATTTTTTATAAATGTATTTATTTGTTGCATTTTCTTTGTAAAGAAAGACTTTTTTTTTTACATCATAAACACACAAAAATATAAAATAGTATGTGCTTTTTATAGGCACTGCAAATGCTGGTTTTATATTAATCAAATGTTTTAAGTACAATATTAATGTGAGTGGTGGGGTCTGGACCTCTGCAGGACTCGGCGCGCTCGGGGGTACGCCTCTGAAAGGGAAAGCCAGCGAGGACGCTCTGAGGCCAGGGCCAGCGAACGCGCCAGCGGGATGTCTCATCACTCTCTCCACACTTTTGCTGTCAGAGCTTTTGTTTCAACAACATTACTCACTCAAAAGGGCCTGCACCCAGGTAACTACACTGCAGAGAGGGTCAGTGTGATTCCAACACAGACCCGTATGTCTCGTCTTTCCTCTTTAATTTTCTATTTGTGGGATGCAAACATGGGAATAGCCTCATGCTCTCTCCCAAAACAAACTGCACATTTGATTCAGATTCATTTGCATTTTTATCACATTATACAACTTCACAATGAAGTGGTATAGAGGAGGATTTTCTTTAAAAGAAGACCTGAATGTTTAGCTACAAATTGCCAGAAGGTACATCTGAGATGCAAGACTAGATCTGTTTTGGTGAAAGAATATCCTTCTCTGCTCTACTCCACTATGAAGTTAAGAATGGTGATGCAAAATGCAAAAATTGCACTGTGCACAATTTCTCCAATCACAGCCACATAAGCCTATAACTTCTTCTGGGTTGTCTGGGTGTCTTGGTGGCTTTCCTCACTCTTCTTCTTGCACAGTCACTCAGATTTTGAAAACTGTCTTCTCCACACAGATTTACCATAGAGTGTTATACTGTTTGTATTTCTTCGTAATTGATGTAAATAAAGTTCAAGACATTCAGTGGCAGCTTTACCATCAGAGAGCCTCAAAACTACCACAAAAGACTCCAAGCTGTCATTGATGTTAAAGGGGGCAATACACATACGTACACGAGAGCAGGGGTATGTAAACTTTTGATCAGGGTCATTTGAGTAGTTTCTGTTGACACTATGATTTAAAAAGAGTAAAAACAGTTGTTTGACAATACACTGCTTCACTCAACTACTAACCAGTGGTGGGCACAGCTAACCAAAAACTTAGCTTCGATAACAGATAATCAGCTAACTGAAAAGTTATCTTTTATGGAGCTAAACCAATAAACCACCCAAAAAATGATCAGAAACTACAGATAACTGATAACTTCCAGTATTGTCTCCGATACACTTGCAACTACTAACAAGCTGATTTTGAGCTTTAACACCACGATTGCTTCTGGTAGCATCAGAAGCGATCACAGACCCACACAATGAGTCAGCACTTCTGTCTTTGTGCATCCTGCCCACTGCTGGAAGCTCCTGTTTATTACATAGCTTCCAGCAGAGGAGCAGTGAAGCTCAACTCTCTATTGAATAACAGCGTCGCCGTGAGGCAGAGGTCTTGGAAAATAAAGCAGTGCTGACTCATGGTTTGGATTTATAAATAAAAATAATACAGATAGAATAACTTCATTAATGTCAATTCTGTCATTTCTACAAAGTTAAAATATAACATATATCTTTTAATGTTAAATAATGCACTAATTCTGAAGTTTTGTAACAAACACAGACAGATGCCAAAGGGATTATGGATAAAATGTGCCTCCGCTAACACTGATTGTTGACTCATTCATTATATGTAAAAACCAACAAGTTAATGTGAGGTGTGTGTTGGGTGTTTACATATAAATGTGCTTTTGTAAAATATGTGATTTTTTTTTTATTTGTAAAAAAAAAAGGCATTTGTGCAGAGCCCACCTGGTGACAGTGGTTTTTTGTTTGTTTGTTTGTTTGTTTTTTGCCCAGATTATTGTGTTCCCTTGCAATAGTTTTTGCGTTCCCTCGCAGTAACCTAATATCATATTAAAGCTAATGCTTATATCAGAGCACACAGTGAGTGGAATCAGGTAGGGGGAGACTGAACGCATATGCACGCGCACACACACACACAGCAGACAGCAACAGGATTCACAACAAATGAGGCAGTAAGTTGCTACACCTTGCACAGCTGTAAGACTCCGTATGAAATACAGTTTATTTATACAACAGTGGAAGCAAGTAGCAACACCTGTTATTGTGCCTTATGAACATTTATGTTTTCTTTTTTTACCGTCCTGCTGTCTGCCTTGTAAGGATGCGAGTAAGGATGATAACCCTAACCCGACCTGACATGGTCAGGCCACTTGCAGTATGTTCCAGGCATAACAGCAATTAAAAAAAAATCGAGCAAACCTGCTTTTTCATCATGTCTGTTCTGCTGCTCACACAGACCATGTGCAGGCACGGAACTAGAGCAATAACAGAAGCATTTTTTTTTTCTGTTAAAAGGAAAAAAATAATAGAATGTACCACAGTTTAATCCATGCAGAAGAGAACTAATTTAATTAATAGGGCTGGAATAGTTTGACACCAAAATCAAGCTGACACCACCAGGCTGAAAATCTGCTTGAGGCTCGATGTGCCGTGCCGTTTGACAAATTTGTCTGCTTTCCAAGTATTTCTTATTTTGTTAAGACATTTGAAACATTTTGGGAAACAACATCATGTGGTTCTGCTGAAAACTTTCTGTTTATGTCATCTCTCATTCTGGTAAAAGGATGCTGCATAATAACAGGGTGCAGATTTGATTTTGACTGTCTGTCATACCGACATTGTGCAGTGAATCCTTTAGAGACAAAGATGCATTTTAATGACATTTTTATCTGTTTTTCTTCACATCGTTTCATTGCACCGGCTCGTCAGATGTAAATCGCAGAGAATCTTCTTCCCTGCTGACACAGCATCAAGCAAAAACAAATCAGTAAACAAAGAAGGAACATGTTGAACATTCTCGCAGGCATCACGCTGTGTTTTTTAAATGTTCTCTCTTTTTTTTAACACGTTTTAGCTTTTACTTAGTAATTATCCATGGCTTAATTTGCACTCGCCAAATTTCCAGTACCCTGAGCAAATTGTTTACAACACTTGGCTGTTACTCCACTATCATCAGTCATTTTCCAATCATTTTCTTTTTTTTTTTTTATCAAAAACATAAACTTTTTTCTTTCCTTAGAAATGCAAAGTTAATAATGCTCGAGTCACATTTCACAGTGTTGTCCGAAATACCTGAGTGCACCCATTATACGGTTATACTGTCTAGACTCTTATTCATGGTGCTTTTCTAGCTTCATCTCAGTTGTACGAGTTGGTCATGAAGCGGATGATACACATTTGTTTGCATGTTAAGGTTTTTGTTGTTTGTGTATCAGTGGGAGCTTCAGAGGATTTTTTTCTTGGTGGGCTTAGATACAAGCATGAATATTTTGTGGTACAGTGATATAATTTGTTTTATATGGTCTACATGGGGAGGTGATGGTCTAGTGGTTAAATGTTGGGCTTGAGACCAGAGGGTCCTTGGTCAACTCCCAGCCTCTCCGGAAAATCACTAAGGGCCCTTAGGCAAGATCCTTAATCCCCTAGTTGCTCCCGGTGTGTAGTGAACGCCTTGTATTGGAGCACCCTGACACCGGGGTGAATGTGAGGCATTATTGTAAAGTGCTTTGAGCGTCTGATGCAGAAGGAAAAGCGCTATATAAATGCAGTCCATTTACCATTTTTACCATTTAAATGTGCAAATTATGCATGTTAAAAATCATAGCAGTTATCCTTGTGAAAGAACAAATGAAAATTTGGGAGAACTTTGCGGCAGAAAAATAGAAAAACTAACCAACTAGTAACAAATAATGGAGTCAGTATGGATGTTGTTTTCTTTTCATGAATTCTACTTTGCTCTTCCTGAATGTCATATTCTCCTTTCTAATTTTCACCAGGTTGTGGTTGCTGCAAGAAGGTGTTTGACAAGGAAATTGTCTTTTTTTTGTCACATACCAGAGTAAATGGGAAAAATAACACAATGCTAAAATCTCAGCCATATGAGCATTGTGACCTTTATAATTTGCAGTTGTTTAATTAATTATTAAGATCCTATTCTCTTAAGTACAATTTGTACATGTTCAATAAAACCCCTCTATCAATCATAAACAATATTTACGTTTTAATAGGTCTGCAGGACAGCGTGCGTGTTGAGTTAGCGGATGTTAGCGTGCATGCTAACGTCAGTGAAATGTCTTCTAAATCACTTAAGCAGTGTTATTAGGTTCCAAAAACAGCATTTTTGATTTTAGAAGCGTTTTTTTCTCGCTAGCTTTTACATAATATATGTTAAAGGTGTTACATTTAGCCAAAAACAAAGCAAAGTTAGCAGCTAGCGATACCAGAAAGTAACATCACCATGCTAACGTCTGAGAGATCATACTTGTCCAATCTGTGTCATAAGAATGTTTCCTGTGAATTTGAAGACTCTGGCAGTAATAGGACCGGACTTATGCTGAGCACAGACAGATAGACGGACAGATGAAAAGCCTTTGTAATACCCGTGGCCATATTTGATGGCCTTGCGTAAAAATCAATATGATGTTGGCAATATGAATTCACTCAGGCGATATTAATGCTTTGTGTAAACAGTTTTTAATGGGAGTTATAGAAACTAGAGGTGCTATAGGGCCGGATCAAGCATATAATGATGGCAGTGCTGAGAAACTGAGGTTGAACATGTAAGATTTTAAACAGCAAATGTTGATTTTTTTTGGGGGGGGGGGGTGGGGGGGTTTGATGGAGATAGTGAAACTCTAAGCAGGATGGGGTGATACAGCTGAATTGCGTCCCTCGCCACCTCCCCACCCACACATATGCACACATACCAGCATAGTCAATGTTATATGTGCAACAATATTTATTTTTAAATTGGAGCTATACTGGCAGAAAGAGGGCCCCTAATTATGTCCCCTTTGCTTGTTTACACTGAAGGAAATAAAGAAGGCAAAATGCTGCCCCGGTGTGATATTTTCCATGCTGCCATTCTGGAATCAAAGGTTTTCACATGGACAGTGTCGTATAAGATGTGTTGGAAATACAAGTACCTCAAAGAATGAGTATATGGAGATGTTCGGCTCTCCATCGTCAAGTGGCACTGCGCAAGGAGCTCCTTGCACTTCACTACCACCCCAAATCCAACCCAGTGTCAAGAGTTTTTTTTCATGCTCCCATCACAAAATTAGTCAAATTTTCATGACAGGGATTTTTTTTTTAAATTTTTATTTTACTATTACTAACCCTACCCATCCCCCTAACCATAACTAAAACCATACCATAATTTAATTTTGTGCACCCCTCACGGAAGGTATTAGAATGAATGCGTGCTCCTCTTACGAAAATTTAGCACTTTTCGTGACAATATCACGAACCAATAGATAATCATATATTTCGTGATGCTGAATCTCGACATGCTGTGAGATATGATAGCCCAAATCACAGAGATTTTGACAGTAGCATCTTCCTGTAGTCAGGTTGAGTCAGGTCATGTAGACTTTTTTACTTCCTTGAAAATGTTTCGCTCTTCATCCAGAAAAACATTTTCAAGGACCTAAACAAAATCTAGGAATTAAATGTGAAATGTTTGCAAGGAAGGAAACTGAACAAGTCCAGTTGACCTGACTCAACCTGAATACCATGACTTGGATGACTGAGAATCTCCACAGACATTTTCCTGTTGGTTAGCTGCTGATTTCTCCAAATCTTGTAGGTGGAGGTTCACACACATGACACGTCATCCATAAAATAAATAAATGAATAAATTTCACAGCACTGTCCCACCCAAGCCCCTTTTACACAGTACCTCCGCTGCTGGTATAACGGCATGACACTAATGCCTCCACTTCTGTTTGTGTGTTTTATACAGAATAACAAGGTGGAATAATGGTGTAGCATTGCCTTGAACAGGCTGTGTAAAAGGGGCTAATGACTGGATGTGGCCCTGGAGCAGTCAGAGGTCAAGTGGAAGGTCAGTGCAAACCTGATGGTTATGACATGACTGTGAAATCCCGAAGGAAGTGGCATACACAGAAACACACCTGCCTAATTCATGTAATATATGTTAAATGTCTTATGCAGTATTGTTGCATCAGTAGTATGCATGTTTATGTGTGATAATGCATATTATACTGGGGTGCATGCAATATACCTGCGCTTTGTGTGCCTGTTAGTCTGCACAGACAGAGAGGGAGAGTGAGGCCTGCTAACATGTGTGCTGCTCCACCACCTCCCCCTCTTTCTGGGTGATGCTTTGTGAACCTTCAAAGGCCCTGAGCAAAGAGACATGAGCTTTAATTGTTGTGCTTTATCAGGGGGATAAAGGCAGGATGGGCATCAATTTAGAATGCCTTTATTAGACTACAAAGTGTGACAGACTGACGAAGAGATAATTGGCAGAGAGGGGAAAGGAGGACGGGATGAAAGAGGCATGGATGGAGAGACATGGAGAAGAAATGTGGACAGAAGCACGTCTGGCCGGGTGTTTTTAAAACAGAAGTAGACAATGAAATTAATCTGAATCGGATAACCGAGTCGATATGTTTCACTTCATGTGCTGAGAATGACTGTTTGATTCGCCTCCAAAAGAATCGGCTTTGTTTAACAATTGATGCCTATCTCGCTGCATCTCACTGTGAACAAGTATTGTGTACATTTTAATTTAAAGACTATATTATTTTTGAAGGTTCTTTCAACTCTCTAAGAAAGTATGCAGGGCAGGTAGCACAGTGGGATAGAGTTAGACGACTAGTATATATTCCAGGGCTGATTCCGAGACACGCTACCTGTCTGTGTCCTTGGGCAAGACTTTTCTTCTGCATCGTCCCTGTCCATCCAGTTATAAATGAGTACCATCCTTGGCTGAGGAAGTAACCTAGTTGGCGTCCACTTCATGTTGTGGAATCTGGGGAGAAATAATGGTACCAGTTGACTTCATGACCAATATAGGACTTCTCCAATAAATATGTGCTGTAATAGACTGATGGCCTGTCCAGGGTGAACCCTACCTCTTCCCCAGTGACTGCTGGAATAGGCTCCAGACTCCCTTAATCCTTAATAGGAATACGTAGGTACAGAAATTGAACGTTTTAACTGTAAATTATCTACTGCTTGCCACTCCCCTATACCTTTGCTGGGCGGGGGGTGGAGGGGATACTTTCTCTTGCTTTCTCCCACATACTGTCTACATATTGCACAGCTAGCAGAGCAGCTCTGCAAGTGTGTCTCAACGATAAAACAGTTGTCAAGATATGTACTTTTGTGCTTGTCCACTGCATGCTATATCTGCTCCATTCAACTTGAGTCTACCACCTTTTTTGGGTTTCAGTTTGCTACACCTCAGAGTCTGCGGCCCTGTTATGTGGAGTCCCTCAAGGTTCTGTTTTGGGCCCCATTTTGTTTTTATTGTATTTGATCCCTTTAGGTAAGAGCATTCAAAGATTCACTGATGTTTCTTACCAGTTATATGCAGATGACATCCAGCTTTACTGCTCCTTTAAGCCGTCTGAGATTAAGAAGCTCGATTCCTTCCTCCATTGTTTAGTGGAAATAAAACAATGGCTAAGGAATAACTTTCTTCAGCTCAATGCAGACAAAACAGAGACATTGGTTATTGCCCCTGATGCCCATATTCCAGGTATTCAACAGTACTTGGGTGACCTGGGCCAGTCTGCAAAATCAAGTCTTCGAAACTTGGGTGTCATCTTTGACAAAGATATGTCTTTAGTACAGCACTGTAAACAGCTGACGAGGAACTGCTTCTTTCAACTAAGAAACATCTCTAAGCTCAGGAAAATGGTGTCACAAAATGATTTAGAGCTTATTATTCATGCTTTTGTGTCAACACGTTTAGACTGTTGTAACAGTTTGTTTTCATGTCTAAACAAGAAGGAGTTGCATCGACTGCAGTTGGTACAGAACTCTGCAGCGAGAATTCTGACACAAGCCAACAGGAGGACTCACATTTCCCCAATTTTAAAGGAGCTTCATTGGCTGCCAGTGTCCTACAGGATCAATTTTCAAATTTTGGTTTTATCCTTTAGAGCTCTACATAGTCAGGCGCTTTCCTATATCTGTGACCTCATCCAGCCTTATGCCCCTGCCAGGGCGTTGAGGTCTGTAGATCAAAATTTGTTGATGGTTCCACGCACCCGTTTTTCAACCAGAGGAGAGCGATTCTTCCAGGCTGTTGCTCCCAGGCTTTGGAATGGTCTCCTGCTCTCTCTGCGCTCACTGGACTCTGTTGACACTTTTAAAAGCCAACTTAAGACCTTCTTTTTTACACAAGCTTTTGCTTAGGTTTTGGGCTGCTATGCTATGTTTTTAAATGTCTTGGCCACTGTGTGGTGTATTGTGTGGTGTATTATGCTTTTTATGTTGTGAAGCACCTTGTGGCTCTTGTCTGTGAAAGGTGCTATACAAATAAAATTTACTTACTTACTTACTTACTTACTTACACCTGGTACCAAGGATGTGGTATATGGTCCTTTACCAGGTCCTGTTCATGGTACCATCTCATTTCAGTTCCGTGTGAGCTAAGGCGAGACCAGAAGGTGATGCAAAACCACTGTAGATTACAGACTGGTCAGAAAGAGTTGTCGCTATGACTGTATCATCACTGTGTGAGGCGAGAGACCAAAAAACAAAAGATCGTTAGGCAGGTCGTCCTGTCGGTACTCTACTATAGTGCATAAACTAGTATTCACTGATTAGTGCTTGTCATGTTCTTCTTTTGTGTGTTGGTATTAAAGATTACATCATGACAATTTCATGCGGTGTCACTATGACAAGTTTGGGGTACTGCAAGTGGTAATGGAAAGGAAGCATCCGGTACCAAAAGTGAGTTGAGTACAGTCGAGCTGAGCTGGTATCAGCCAGTGGAAATGCACCTAAATAACAGGGGTCTAAAACAAGCTGTTTCAGAGCTAAATTCTGCTAATAGCAGCATATCTTCCACATTCACAGACTGAGAATTGCAACTTTGAGGATGTTTAATATTCAATTCCACCCATATTTAAATATTAAAGGTAGTTCAATTCAATTTCAATTTATTTTCATTTATAAATATAAACGCAACACTTTTGGTTTTGCTCCCATTTTGTATGAGATGAACTGAAAGATCTAAAACTTTTTCCACATACACAATATCACCATTTCCCTCAAATATTGTTCACAAACCAGTCTAAATCTGTGATAGTGAGCACTTCTCCTTTGCTGAGATAATCCATCCCACCTCGCAGGTGTGCCATATCAAGATGCTGATATGACACCATGATTAGTGCACAGGTGTGCCTTAGACTGCCCACAATAAAAGGCCACTCTGAAAGGTGCAGTTTTGTTTTATTGGGGGGGATACCAGTCAGTATCTGGTGTGACCACCATTTGCCTCATGCAGTGCAACACATCTCCTTCGCATCATCCGTGAAGAGAACACCTCTCCAACGTGCCAAACGCCAGCGAATGTGAGCATTTGCCCACTCAAGTCGGTTACGACGACGAACTGGAGTCAGGTCGAGACCCCGATGAGGACGACGAGCATGCAGATGAGCTTCCCTGAGATCGTTTCTGACAGTTTGTGCAGAAATTCTTTGGTTATGCAAACCGATTGTTCCAGCAGCTGTCCGAGTGGCTGGTCTCAGACGATCTTGGAGGTGAACATGCTGGATGTGGAGGTCCTGGGCTGGTGTGGTTACACATGGTCTGTGGTTGTGAGGCTGGTTGGATGTACTGCCAAATTCTCTGAAACGCCTTTGGAGACGGCTTATGGTAGAGAAATGAACATTCAATACACGAGCAACAGCTGTGGTTGACATTCCTGCTGTCAGCATGCCAATTGCACGCTCCCTCAAATCTTGCGACATCTTTGGCATTGTGCTGTGTGATAAAACTGCACCTTTCAGAGTGGCCTTTTATTGTGGGCAGTCTAAGGCACACCTGTGCACTAATCATGGTGTCTAATCAGCATCTTGATATGGCACACCTGTGAGGTGGGATGGATTATCTCAGCAAAGGAGAAGTGCTCACTATCACAGATTTAGACTGGATTGTGAACAATATTTGAGAGAAATGGTGATATTGTGTATGTGGAAAAAGTTTTAGATCTTTGAGTCCATCTCATACAAAATGGGAGCAAAACCAAAAGTGTTGCGTTTATATTTTTGTTGAGTATATATAGCGTCAAATCAGAACAGAGTTGCCTCAAGGTGCTTCACACAAGTAAGGTCTAACCTTACTATCCCCCAGAGCAGCAGTGGTAAGGAAAAACTCCCTCTGAGGAAGAAACCTCAAGCAGACCAGACTCAAAGGGCTGACCCTCTGCTTGGGCCATGCTACAGACATAAATTACAGAACAATTCACAAAATGTAGATAAATAAGATTTTGTGCAATATTTCCCCTTTAAAAGATATTGCATAAAATTCTAATCATGATCTAAACACAGTTAGTCGTTCTGACTGGCAAGTGTGGACTTTTTTTTTGTTAAATAGTGGCATTGCTTGCTGTATGAAGATGTTTAAATATATCATCATAATGTTTTGAAGCATCACCTGAATTTAAATGTTTGCAGAGTTAAGAGTCAGATATTTGTTTGTGAATTATTCCATTTTTTAAGGGTTTGGATGCACTCGGCGCTCAGCCTTTCCTGTATTCCACAGCTTGTTAATGTGACTGTCTAATGTCGGCCTTTTTCGATTACATCTGTACTAATGTGTATTTCCTGATTATACTGTGGCAGTATAAAAGCTTATCTTCATTTTCAATCTGTGCTCCACACAACACACAAACTACTAACTGCATCATTCAGTTTTGATGCATGTTGAGAAACAAGTTGGGAATGTTGAGGAAAACGGTCAGAAATGTGAAAACCTGTCACAGATTGTTGTAGTGGAGAAGCATTTGATCCGTTGTTTGGGTTCACAGTCCCTACATGCGCTGTCACTCCCACAAATCACTCCCATCATTCCTGAGTTCACACACTGACTGTGCCGCTGCGCGCTCTTGAAGAAAGCCCCCGTCCTCTCCGTCCCTCTGACATGAATATATGAGTGTTTTTATGTGCGTACTGAAAAGGCATCGCTAAGTTAAGTGGCCTTGTTGAATTCTGCTTGGGCCCTAACGGCTTCCAGGGGGTTGCCGAGGGGGCGGCGGTGGTGGTGGGGGTAGATGAAGGAGAGGCCTGCAGCACCATGCCTAATCAGCCTTTCTCGCCAGGGTCAAGACTTTCTGTCTGGGTCCACAGTGCTCCCTGCCACCGAGGACTCGTCCATTCATGCGCACAATGTCCCTGTCAGTCCCGACAACACTTCCTGCCTCTGCTGGCTCCAGCCCTTGCAGGGATACACAATATTTCACAGCTCCCAACAATGGCCTGTCTGCCTGCACCCACCATATGGTTACTATGGGCCACAATATTGACACACATCACTAATTATTCAAAGAGCTCAGAGATGGAGAGAGGGAGAGGAGAAGATGGGAACGGAGGAAGACGTCTGTCAGTTTTCTGTATCAGCCGCAGTGACAAACACAAGCCACTGGTCCAACTTCAGGATGACTGGACGACACGCACTCAGCACACCTCTGTCCAACATCTGTCTGACAGAGCAGCTGTCACTGTCGATGATTACAGGGTTTTTTTTCCACATGTGATCCCGTTGCATTTTGGAAGCACCAACCAAGATGGACATGCTTTAGTCATTTTATTGTGGTGCATCTTCAAGAGGTAGCTCACCGGAAACTGGGAAACTGATAACAGCATTGCAAAAATTGCACGATCATAAAAGAAACTGAAGAAGAGATAAGAAAATATATACAGGGATCTACAGTATAACCAGGGTCCTGAATAGAGGACTCAGTATTCAAATATGTCTTACGTTTTTGGGTTCATGGCATGTGCACACTCCCTTTGTGCACCCAGCGTTGCGCATTGGCAACAGCTACATTGAATTTCAACAAGAAGATGGGACTGTGGCTGTCTGCACCAGGTGGGACACTTAGAAAAATGAATGATTAGGGAATGATGAGGAAGAGATGGACATGTTGGAGGAGTTGTGGTATGCAGAACTCTTTCGTTGCCAGAAAATTTCTCACTTCTAAATTTGCCATCGAAATAGCAAAGTACCAGCTGTTGGTGCACCTGTCGCTTAAAGGGAGTGACAGGTGGCATTGATTAGTTTATTTCATGTTACACCCAAACCATTCATGAAAAGTTTAAATACAACTTCTTTGTACACTGGTTTACTTTATGCCCAGATTATACACTGTGTAAATAGTAATAGTCTGTTTGGGCTTGTGTCAAATTCACTTGTGTTATATGCTTTTAGACCATGCTGCACAGATCAGCAGATAGGGCCCAAAGTGTTGTGTCCCTGTTCTTCTGACTAATTAAGCCCAGTCTGTGCCGCATTTGTTTCTGTTCTTATGACTACAGCCATGTGCAAGATGCTTCAAATCCAATTGAGAACCAGCAAGTGTACAAACTGTGAAACGTTTCGAGATGTATTGATTTTCATATTGCAAAAGTCAACATAGTGCATAGGAGTAAATAATTTCTGGATGCACTATATATACAGTTCTATTCAAAATAATAGCAGTGTGTTTAAAAAAATGAGTAAAGTTCAAAATCCTTTTAATAGCTTTTATTTCCATACACACAAATGCATTGGAAACACTGCATATTCTATTCCAAATCAAAACATGAAGAAAAATGTATGAAATTTGTTAAAAAATAATAGTGGGCTGTTCAAACAAAATAGCAGTGTGCATTTTTCTTTTTGTAGAAAAACAGGTGGCCCTTATTTAAGGGCGAATGCAGCAAATTTGTACATGCTGGTTGTTGTGCATTTCTCTCTGAACATCTGAGTGAAATGGGTCATTCCATACATTGTTCAGAAAAACAGTGTACTTTGATTAAAAGTTTATTGGAGAGGGGAAAGCATATAAAGAAGTGCAGAAAATGGTAGGCTGCTCAGCTAAAGTGATCTCAAATGCTTTAAAATGGCACCAAAACCACAAAGATGTGGAAAAAAAAATAGAAAACGACCATTTGAATGAATTGTAGAATAGCCAGAATGACAAAGACTCAGCCAATGATCAGCGTCAGGGTGATCAAAGAAGGTCTAAAGTTATCTTTGAATACTGTAAGAATTCGAAGATGCCCATGTGAAACCAATTTATGGGCAAGAAGCCCTGCAACATCCCATTGTTGAAAAAACAAGATGTGCTGAAGAGGTTACTATTTGCCAAAGAACACATTAACTGGCCTAAAGATAAATGGACTGATGGAGAAATGGACATTTTGTGGACTGATGAAAGATAGATTGTTTTTTTTGGGTCTAGGGGCCACAGAGAGTTTGTCAGATGACCCCCAAAACTGAATTCAAGCCACAGTACACTGTGAAGACAGTGAAGCATGGTGGAGCAAGCGTCATGATATGGGGATGTTTCTCATACTATGGTGTCGAGCCTATTTACTGCATACCAGGGATCATAGATAAGACATCAAAATACTGGAAGAGGTCATGTTGCCTTAAGTCAAAGAGGAAATGCACTTGAAATGGGTGTTTCAACAAGACAATGACCCAAAACGCACCTTGGTTCCAGACCAACAAGATTAATGTTCTGGAGTCGCCAGCCCAATCCCGGGACCTTAATCCAATGAAAACTTGTGGGGTGACATCCATCCGGTGAATCATCATGGGGCACAGCATTCCATATAGGTTTGGCTATCTGTGGTTTGTTTGCAGACAGTAGCACGGTTTTTGATTCAGATAGGGCGGGAGGGTACCCACATGTTCATAACCGAACGCTTCGCTAGTTTGTCTGCCTGTGTTCCAGCAAAGACTAGTCTCTGAAACAATTTTTTATTGTGGGTCAATACTGATGACTTCATCTTTCCCAATTTTCACAGTGGATTTTGAGTCCATAGTGATGGCAGTGCCTTCCTGTTTAATGTATATGTCATCATGTTTTTACCCATCATGTCTGTCAGGACATGACTGCCAATCTCTTTTAATTTGTCAACATTCACTGAATCGTGAGCTGTTACTCCAGTCATCAAGTGCTGAACATGTTCATACCTTGCAAACGGGTCTTGTGACTCAAGCAGACCCAGAATTTTCAGTGTATCTTCAGCGTCTCTGGATTGTCTTGACATGGAGAGGTCCTTATGCTGTTCACTCGTCTGGTAGTCCGTCCCTGTCAGTTCTTGTATGACATCATTTATCTTGGATGTGGTAGGGTTGGACAGAGCCCAAACGAGCCACTGTGTTTCAGTCATGCCCCTCCCCCACGTCAGTCCGCCTGTTGCTTTCATACTTTTCATCAAAACTTGTTCAATAACGACATCAGGAGACAATCCAGCCCAGTATTCAGCCGACCTAGGGACAACTTGAAGACCGCTATCTTTAAATTGTTTGTGAACTTCGGGATGTGTGATGTCCATTTGACGTGTCTTCTGGAGATATATGTTCAAGGATTTAACATACAAGTTATGTCCTGATGCGGCTATGAATGACATCATATCTGCCAGGGTATCCAGATGTAGATCCCAGTTACCAGTTCTCTCTGATCTGATGAATGCACGAACCGAATCTATCATATCCATGTATTGTAACCAGAGTGTCGCCGTTCTGTCATCTTTCATTCTCGCCTTCTCCTCCTGGACTCGTTGGGTTATGACTTCGAGTACTTCACCTCTGCCCCAGTTGCAGTAGCATTCATGACATCATCGTACAGATCTGAGGCTGCTGCCAGCTCGACGGGTAGGTCACTGTCATGATTTGTGGATTGCTCATCTGGATCCGATGGGTTAGTTTCCAAGTCCTCACCATCAGTAACAGCAGTGCTATCATCAGTCACCTCCTGCACCGCTTCCACATCTTCACCATCTTGTGTGGAAAATTATTTACCACTTTACTTTTTCCTTTCTTATTTCTGATTGTAAACCTTTACTACACTTATAAAACGCAACTATAGCATATATATTCTGAAAGTACAGGTTGTTCTGAAAAAAAGAGACATAAAACTTGATTATGGGATGCAGGGAGAGCTGTTAACAGCAATAATAAAACATTTATGCCAGGCGAGTGAACTGTTCAAAAAATGCCCTCGGACCCCAGAGGGTTAAAAAAAGGTTGCTCCACTGAATATATTGAGGTACATTTTTGTAAAATGATGCAAGGGGTTATTTGGACCAATAAAAAACACATTTCATTACTATTGCAATTTCTTCTGGGTTGGGCCTTTTTTGGCTATTATAAGGATATTGAGCTGTACTCACTATTTAAACACACTGCTAGTATTTTGAATACAACTGTATTTGAGCCTGTTTGTATAATTTTAACCCTATGTGGATTAGAGAAGATCCAAAATGATTTTTTTAAGTCATTTATGATGTATGCTGTTCAATCATTCCACCCTGGCAAAAGAATAGTTCAAAGACATCATTAAAAGCCCCAAATTACCATTGCATTTGTGCCCATGATGATTGTATTTAACTGTATTTGTAGAATTCCTTACACACTGCAGACATGTATTGAGTTGGAGGAGTTCAAAATTTTGAAGAAAAACAAACTTGGAATATGGATTCAAATTCAAAACCAAATGAAGGCAAAGCCACTGAGATCCTTTAGCTTGTGTAAAATTCTAATTTCTCAATCAAAGCAAGAGATTTTGAGTCAAGGAGGTCAGTCACATTTTCAGAAAGCTCATTAAAAGTTGTCTGGTGTCAGTTTATTTAAAGTATCTAACAAAACAAAACCAAACCCAAACTGTTTATGTGTTTACTGTGACTTTAAATTGAAAGGAGTTGCTGCTGGCCACACCCCCTGTCCTACAGATCATGTGAAAATGACTGGCTCAGTGGGTGTGTCCTACAAACATACATTACAGAACTCAAAATCGAGCTATTTCAGCTTCTACAAGCACACATATATAGAAGACTGTTAGGGTGTTTAACATGAAACCTCAGTAACATTTAGCCTATAAAACACAAATACAAATGGAGCTTGCTCGGTATGACCCCTTTAAGAGCAGACAAACATCAGTCTCTTTCCACAGAAGGGGCCAGTGAAATGAAATCACACATGTTGCATCCTGCAGAGGTGCAGGCACATGATGTATAATTAATCATGTAAGATCAGAATTTGTCTGCTGATGTGCTTCTGCATACACATACGTACAATACTTTATCCTCACTTTAGAAAGTTGGATCATTATGTGTTGTTTGCTCTACTGTGAAATTGTTGTCTGATTGTGTAATTGAGCAGCAGCGACTGTTGCAGTTTGTCATGTTTTACCAAAAGTTAAACGTGTCTGTGCAACATGCTGCACTGAAATAGTTTTTCATTACAGCCTAGGCAAAAGGGAATCTTTTCTAAAATCCTTTAACTATGTATTCTAATATTGAAAATATTGGCATTAGTTTCACATCCTGACCACCAATTGATGCAAGACATCAACCTTAAGAGGTCAAAGCAGCGGACGTCTGACCATTGGCTCCTTGTTTCAAATCCATGTTGGACAGAAAAATCACTAAGGACTCTTGGGCAAAGTCCTTAAGCCTCAAGTTGGTCCTGGCGTGCAATTGAGCGCATTGCATGGCAACACACTGACATCAGTGTGCCAGTGTGTAGGTAACTGGGTTAATCTGAAGCATCATTGTAAAACACTTTGAGCATCTGCTTCAAATAGAAAAGCACTACAGAAATGCAATCCGTTTAATCTTGTAATAAAAGGAGGCCAGAATAAGTACGAGGTCTATTAGAAAAGTATCCGACTTTATTATTTTTTTCAAAAACCATATGGATTTGAATCACGTGTGATTACATCAGACATGCTTGAACCCTCGTGGGCATGCAAGAGTTTTTTTCACGCCTGTCGGTTACGTCATTCGCCTGTGGGCAGTCTTTGAGTGAGGAGTGGCCCACCCTCTCGTCGATTTTTTTCATTGTTTAGGAATGGCTCAGAGACTGCTGCTTTGTTTGATCAAAATTTTTTCAAAAGCTGTAAGGCACAACTGAGTGGACACCATTCAATAAATTCAGCTGGTTTTCGGTAAAAATTTTAACGGCTGATGAGAGATTTTGGTCTGGTAGTGTCGCCGTAAGGACGGCCCATGGTGCCTGACGGCAATCTGCGCTTCGAGTGGCGGCAGCGTCTCGCCGTTTCAAGTTGAAAACTTCCACATTTCAGGCTCTGTTGACCCAGGAAGTCGTCAGAGAACAGAGAACTTTCAGAAGAAGTCGGCATGAGGAGTTTATTCGGACATTCCATTGTTAACAGACATTTTGTAATGAAAGAACGTGTGGGCAGAGTCGCATGTCGGGCCGGACCCGACCGCGGGGGGTCGCGACAGGAAAAACACCTCCGTTGGAAACCTTAACGGGCAAGTTGGAACATGCCCAAGCTGTTAAACAATTTTTCAGTTACTCACTTGTTGAAAGCCATCAAAAGCCGCCTGAATTTTACAAATGGTTTTCAACATGGAGGTGTTTTTCGTGTCGCGGCGCACACAGATTCGAATTTGCGCGCACGTCTTTCATTACAAAATGTCCTTAAACAGTGGAATGTCCGCATAAAGTCCTCTTGCCGGCCTCTTATGAATCTTCTCTGTTCTCTCACGACGTCCTGGGTGAATTAAGCCTTAAATTAGGATGTTTTCAGGTCGAAACAGACCGACGACGGCGCCTGGAAGCGCTGCGCGACGTCCCGCTCCATGGGAAGTCCTTACACTGACAGAAACACCCCATAATCTCTCATCAGCTGTTAAACTTTTCACCGAAAACCAGCTTAATTTCTCAAATAGTGTCCACTCGGATATTCCTCACAGGTCCAGAAAAAATTTTGATAAAGCAACGCGCGCCGTCTCGAGCAGCGTGTGAAACAAAGGAATTCAGCCGAGAGGGTGGGACCACATCTCACTCAAGGCCTGCCCACAGGGAAATGACGTCACCGACACGCGTGAAAAAACACACGCATGCGCACGAGGGTTCAAGCATGATTGGTGTAATCAGTCAAATCCATATAGTTTTTTAAAAAATAAAAAGGTAGGATACTTTTCTGATAGACCTCGTACAACTGACATTTTTGTGAAGTTTGCTGTAAGATTCCGAAATGCCATAACTTCAGTCCATCAGATTTACACAGATCGGGGTGGCTTGTCTCAGTCAGCAGTGAGATCTCCTCAGAAATGTGGAAAACCATGTTTTTAATGGTTATATTTCATGTAGAAAAATCTGTTTATGCATAAAATATTTATTTATATAAAAAATATGTTGCTTAGTTTTCAACGTACCTATGGGTCTTGTTCACAAGTGAGGGGACAATGGGGCATGAGATTAGCCAGAGAATCAGCGTGGCAGGAACGGTGTTGCATGCACTCTACCGTACTGTTGCGACAAAAAGGGAGCTGAGCCAAAAGGCAAAGCTCTCGATCTACTGGTTACTCTTCATTCATACTCTCACCTATGGTCATGAGGGTTGGGTCATGGTTGAAAGAACTAGATTGCCGGTACAAGTGGTCAAAATGGGCTTCCTCAGGAAGGTGGCTGTTGTCTCCCTTAGAAAGAGGGTGAGAAGCTCAGTCATCCATGAGGAGCTCAGAGCAGAGCCGCTCCTCCTTCGCATTGAGAGGAGCCAGCTGAGGTGGTTCAGGCATCTGGTAAGGATGCCCCCCTGGTTGCCTCCCTTGGGAGGTGTTCCAGGCACGTCGAGCTGGGAGGAGACCCAGAGGAAGACCCAGGACTAGGTGGAGAGATTATATCTCCACACTGGCGTGGGGACGCCTCAGGATCACCCAATCACAGGTGGTTAATGTGGCCCGTGAAAAGGAAGTTTGGGGTCCCCTGCTGGAGCTGTTGCCCCTGCGACCTTTTTCCGGAAAAGTGGTTGAAGATGAGTGAGTGAGTTTTCAACATCAAAATATTTTAAAGCAAATGCAGCTGCGGCTTGCTGCCGAAATTTCTGGATTTTAAGACCAATATAAAAGCTTCTGTGTCTGTTCCTCTACATTCTGTTACCCAGGTAAATATATAGTTTGACCAACGAAAAAATTGCTAGAAACGTTTTTTCAGCGGTTTCTGGTAGTAGTGGATGTAGAGAATATCATACTAAAAGTTTACTAAAATCCAACTTCCAGAAAGTTGTTAAATCCAAGATGGAGTCCAAGATGGTCATTGAAATCTGAAATTAGCTGCAACTACTTTACTATTCACTCAGGAATCATAATTTTGGGGACTACACCTAGGTTTTTGGAGGCAAGCAGTTCAGTCAGTGCAAGCAAATAACCACTGGACAATCACAAACTTTAAGATCTGTGTACCTCCAGTACCTTTTAATCTACACTCTTAATCTGAATTAGTTGAGTTTACTAGAAAATTGCGTGGAAACCCGTTGCCTTAAACCGCTTTAGTTTTTACACAAGCTAAAACTAATCAGGTTAAGTTGTATTAACAAATCACAGTAGTAGTTGCTACTCAAAATCATTAGTTCACATAAATGGTTTCTCATTGGTATATAAAATAACTATTTTAAGTTAAACATACGTAAACATATAACAAATAACATAATAAACATTATTAATCAATAGTTAAAACAATTTCTTAATATAAGTAATGTCTTCTCTTGTAATTTAATTAACTACTCCATCTTTATTTTGAGATTATAATGCATTGTTTCAACAAATGTGTATGGAAGGAAAGGAATTAAAGAATACTGTGGCAAGTGGTGTGGAAGAACAAGACGCTCTGAGCTTTTCTGCATTCTGCCGCAAGGAGGTGCCGTTTTATTTGCAACCCCAACAACACAGAAAATGGTGGAAAGCATCAAACGCAATACACTTTTCACTTATGGTGGCAACAGACACTTAACTAAACTTGACTAACTCAACTGAACTATTGAACACAATAAATCAGTAACACTAACCACACTATTAAACTAACAGGAAACACATTAACAACACTTAAAACTCTCAAAACCCTGTACTCCCATAATGCACTGCAGCATAACAGTTCACAGTCTTAGCAACCGGCCCTGCGATTGCTACAATACATTTAAATGTTCCAAAGACTTTTATTTAAAAAAATATTACGAAGGAAAAGTAAAAACAGGAAAAAATGCATTAAAACTGTACTGTAAAAAATGTGACAAACGTTTACTAAAAAAAGCAACAAAGTGACACATAATATAAATGAACAGATTTTAAGTTCTACAATTTTGTTTAAAAAGTATTTAATACATTAACTAAACCTAAACAAAAAAAATTAAGTGCATGTTAAAAAAAGCAACAGTTGAAATGTGTTTGATTTAGTAATAGCACACCAAATGATGAGTTATATTGCCAAAAAATAACTTCAGTTTAGCTGACGTGTTCTCACTGGACCACTCTTTGGGCGAAACTAATTTCCAGAAAGTTATCAACAAATAACTAACTTGAAGCCTACATTCCATTTTCTTTAAGTCAGTGTTTCTTTCAAAAACCCACAGCCAAGTGTACACTGCGTACAAAAAAAAAGAAGCAGCAGCACTTAAACACTAAGCTATTTTCAATTAATCGTCTTTTGAGCAGAAAGTTATGTGTTGCTCTCAAAATCCACAGGTTTTGAATTTGAGCACAGCAAGCCATGAGCAGAAGCAGCAGGATGACTGGAGTCTTCACACTTGACATGGTTGCTAGGTAGAATTTAAAATGGACCCCTCCCCTCCCTTACAGAAACTTAAGACAAAAAGTTAACTCTGCTTAACATGATCATTGCACCGAAAATTTCAGTTGAATAGTGCAATCAACTAATTTAGTTTAGTAATGAGAATGCTTTTTTACAAAACACGAAAGAATAATTATTGATAACTCAGAAATTTAAGTTAAAACAAAATCTGGGTTAAGAGTGTAGAAAAGTAATTTTGGGGTCTACACCCAGGTTTCAGGGGGCAGTGTAGTGACTATACTGAGTATCGTTAAATAACCTTTTGGCAATCAGGAAATCATGAAATTCAAGGTGGTACATTAACGTTAACGAAAGCTCATATTTGGTTCGACTTTGTTTAGGGTAGTCAGGAACATTCTGCCAAGGTGAGGAATTGACATAAGATGAACATTTAACGACTGCGGACATTGCGCCTTCACAAACACCATCTGGATGTTTGATTTTGAATCACAAAGTTGCAGCTGCAGCAGCTCACCACTATAATTACCTCAAATCTTTGTGTTTGGTTTGGTCACTTGAGTTGTAAATGTAAGGACAAATTAAATAGAATTGTAAAAATGGTGGGGAAAATTGTGGGAAAACCCCAGAAGACTCTGGCCCACATTTACACTGACAGGATGAGGAGGAAAGCTGAGAGAGTCCTGCCAGACAGCTCTCATCCTCTGTCCTGTCAGTTTGAGCTCTTGAAGTCTGGGAGGCGCTACAGAGCTCCTCTGGCCAAAGGTTCTTTCAAAAAATCTTTTATACCAAATGCCGTCACCATAATGAACTCAAAAAAGTGACCACTCCACAAATTAAACCTGAACTGCTTTACTTCTGTTTTAGTTGATTTTATTAGATCTTACTGTACGTTTTATTTATCTTACTAGGTCTTATTCTATTTCTTCTTTTACTTCCATGTATTTTATGTATCTTATTTTTGTTTTATTCGTGTGTTTGTATGAATGTTTTATGACTGTTTTTTGTCTTTTTTGTGCTGGTGAGCTAAAGACAATTTTCCACATCGGTGGACAATAAAGAATTATTCTATTCTATTCTGTTCTAATCTGTACACTTGTACTTCCAGATGATGGAGCAACTAGAGGCAATGCACCAGATCTGTAACATAAATTACTCAATGGCCTCCATGTAGTTCACCAAAGCAATCCATACTGGTCCAACTTAAGCTCAGATCTCATCATTGAACAGACATTGATGCGGTCGCTAAAGACATTGAGTGGACTGACACGTGGCAGTGGAATGACAGAGGAGCAGAGATCCCTATGTACTATGTCAACTACCACCATGGCAGTGTACAACAGGGCAATGCAGGAACTTGCTAGCCTCTCATACACCACAACAGATCAGCATAGAGAGCTGGCTGAAGCCAGGATGAATAGAGATGCATCAGACCAGGAAAAGATCAGTGCCAAGCTTACAGCAGTTATATTTTGGACTGCAGACCTTGTGGTTGGTCATCCTTGAGGCTGGAAGGAGGGGGAGTCACTCTTACATTATGCCACTGGTTACCCCTAGGCCTGGGTGTAACACTTACCTCCAAAAAACTTGGTGTAGACACCAAAATTATATTTCTAGAGTGAATAGTAAGGGAGTTGGAGCTACTTTCAGATTTTGGCAGCCATCTTGGATGCCATGGTGGATTTAACAACTCTCCGGAATTTTGATTTTGGTAGACTTTTAGTATGATATTCTCTACACCCACTAATACCAGAAACAGTTGAAAAACCTTTTCTCACAATTTTTTGGGGGTAGGTTGATAAATTTTCATATATTTACCTGCCTATGTCTGCACTCTGCAAGAGGAGGAGGAGGGAGGGGTCAGTGTGTTTGAGTGACTCACAGTGTGGTAATGTCACAGTGAGCATAGTTTTACAAACATTTTTTTTTTTACTTTTCTTTCAAAATCTGCTCTGAGTGTCTCTGTGTGTCCTCGCTGTGGTTAAACTAAAATCACAGCTGCAGACCCACGACATGTAAACAGCAAACACTGACGCTTTTTAATACACCTAAAATCTCTTTCTGAGGATGACATAAATTCCTTCTCAGTGACTGCAAACCAGGGGCGAATCCAGATGGAAATAGAGTGTTGTGGAGGGGGGATGTGCCCTCCACAAACCCCTTGATTAAAGGTCCACTTTTGAAAATATTTTTCTGCTACAAATTCTTATAATATTTATAATAGTAATTTTAACAACTAAAATGTTTAAATGAGTATTAATCTGGGCCTGAGTTTTTCTATAGTTCTGGACTAAGTTTAATTGATGAGTCACATAAAGATGCTTTTAGTTAATTAAACTTTTCTGCATAACTAAAGTGGGTTGTGAAGCAATATCTTTTTTAATGTAATGTCTAAGCTCAGCATTACTGGGTCCGTTTGGGGTTCTAATTTTAAAATCAAGTCAGTTAGAATGAGGGAAGCCAAAAAATATGAAAATGATTACGATTCTTGTGATTAGTAATCTTATCAAATAAACATGTAGGTTGTGATATCAGTTTGAGGTAAAGGCAAAGAAAAGGTGAAAATGTGCAAAAAGAAAATACAAATACAACACACATTAAGTAGCCCAACTAAATTGGGGCGGGGGGGGGGGGGGGGGGTCAGAGTGACAAAATAGTCATCAAAAAAACGTCCAGAATGCATTTCTGGACATCAAGCAAACCAAATTTTCTGGGGTCCTCACACCCCTGCTGACAACAATCCTCTTTCACCAAAAAAGAACTCCCCACCACACACACTGTTTTACAGTACTTCATTGAATTAAGTACTCTAAAACACTATCACATGATGTGATAGTGTAATTGACTAACATTTGACTGACAGTCTATATATATATATATATATATATATATATGGTGGTGGTAGCGTTTTTATTTGCAAGCTTAAGTTTGGGTTGTGTTTTTCTTTTCTCCTCCTCCCGGGGTTTGATGGGACGGTCCCCTGGGGAGGGGGGGGTGGTTTGGTTGTTTATGTTTGTCTTTTTTGTTTTATGACTAATCAGACTGAACATGGTTGGACAAAGGCTGACCGCACAGGTTTAAGAACTCCTGGCCACACCTGTGCTAAGTGACTGACAGAAACAAAGGCAAAGATGCAGCCAGAGGAGAAGATATCAACCGTTCTGTTAAATGAAGATTCTGTTGGAAGACGAATGCAGATACGGTTTCCAGCCATGGTCCCTGGAGGGGGGTGTTTCTCCTGGGCCAGGTTTGTGTGGTCGCCGGGAGGCTTCCCGTGAGGGTGGGGTGCTGTTGTGGCTGGCGTGCCTGGCTGGCTTTTGTGTGTCTTCTGTTTCTGTCTTTTGGTTTTCCTCCCAGGTGGTGCGCATTTGGGACTGAGTGGCTGTGTAGCTGAGTTTATCAGGACCTCACCCTGATCACCTGAGGCTGATCACGTGCAGCTCGTCAGGACTCACAGCTGTGGTGCATCTACACGGATTGGAACATGGTGCATTTAAGTCTGGAGTGCACAGTGTGTGTTTGCCAGAGACTCGACCTTGTGACCAGACGGGTGAGATCGTCGTCTCTAGAGCCATCTCCCATCAGTGGATGCAGAGAACGTCCAGGTTTGATGCATGGTCTGTGAAAGAGGAGGGGGTGAGGTCTCACGCTCGTCAGCACACTTCCTGAGGTACGTTTGGTTTTGTGACTAACATTTATACAGTCAGTAAATGTGGTGTCCCTCACACCTTATTATATTGAGCTGTATGTTGGTCGTTTGGGTCAGCTTCCACTGCAGTGGAGTTTTGTGAACAGGGTGTTCTATGCCTGCAGGGTGGGAAGCTGATTTGCAATTAAGCCAGGAAGTGTTTGCTGTTTGTACACCTTTGAGTGGTCTCTCTGTGTGTTGAGTGTGGACTCACATAATGATTTCTTCTTTCACAGACTCGGTTTGTCGCGGCCACCTGGGGGGTGTCGGCGGGGTCCTTGGGTCCGAACAGTTTTCTGGCTCTGGACCGTTAGCGCTGCTGGGAGCGCACCGCAATCCACCACGCCAGACCGCGCACTCTTTTGTTGTTTTCGTATCACTTCACTGTTATGTTTATTAAACTCTGTTATCCTTTGTACCGTGCTCTGCTTATTTCATACTGGGTCCTTCAAACGCTGGTCGGTTCTCCGGGCTGCGTCCGACACATAACATAACTTCTGAGATCTGATGGGATCAGAAGTGGTACAAAGTGACATGGATGCACAAACTTTTTTATTTTAATTTCATTAAATTCTTATTATTCTGGAACAGAAATATTTACTTGATATAATGGTAACTAGTTAATAAGTGGACCTCAGTGGCTGGAGAAGGTTAAGGTGACTTGATATTTCCTGTGTGGTTGCCATCCAGCACACTGGGCGAAGTTCTGCACTGTAGCGTAAACAGCAACATGTAGTACTGGCACATGCTCCCATACTTGATTTGACTTGTTAATAATGTTTGTTTGTTTATTTATTTGTTTGTTTATGTTCTTTTATTTTTTAAAATGAAACCAAACTAAAATATGTTGTGCTTGCAATAACTTGGTGTTTGTGAATGTTATCAAGATAAGAATTATCTAAATGTTTAGTCCTCAGCAACTGGACTTCTTGTTGAGCTTCAAATCCTTTACTGAGATTCACTATACCGATCAAGTCATTAATGGAGATTTACTCAGCCATTTTTGTTGTTGCTTAATAGAGATCAGTGCTTAATTAATTATGCATTCATGGCAGCACGTTGGCTTAGTGTTTAGCACTGTTACCTCACAGCAAGAAGGTCATGAGATCAATTCCCACCTGTGACCTTTCTGTGTGGAGTTTGCATGTTCTCCCCATGTTTGTGTGGGTTCTCTCCTGGTGCTCCGGTTTCCTCCCACTTCCAAAGACATGCAGGTTAGGTGGATTGGAAACTTTAAATTGTCCGTAGGTGTGTGTGTGTGCAGGTGTGGATGTATTTGTTTGTCTATATGGTCCTGTGACATCCCGCCTCACACCCTAAGATGAGTGAGTGAGTGTAATTATGCATTCATTAGCAGTAAACTATGCACTTATCACTTATCAAGTGCCTCATGAACAAAGATTAAATGTGTGTAAGATGCTGTTATGAACACTTTTATAGTCTTATAACACATCATAATATTAATAAGCATTTTATAAGGATTCATAAGATTCATAAAAATAATACGGATAAAAATGGATTAATCAAAATAATAAAATGACAACATAAAAAAGTGGCAAACATGAATAATAAAATGTCACAGCAAAAAAGTCACAGTCTTACTTGGTATTAACACCTTTACGGCGTCAAATCTCACGCGTAATCATGTTCTCACTGGGGAGGCCGAGATTTCGTTGTCAGTGGAATGGACACTGCGTCTTATGGAGGTGAGTTCAACCAAAATATGTATTTAGGTGTTAAACTAAGATAACTGTGAGCCTTTAATGTGAGTTTTATTTTTTTAAAAAAGCATGTTGCTGTTAGGGTTGCGTGTCATAAACCGATTCTTTTCGGGTAACCTTAAGAAATAATTTGATCCATCGACATCAATAGCCTTTTTGCTTCACGATTCCCTTATTGGTCCTTCAAAGTGACTGTTGTTTTTGTGGGCATTTGTCAGGAAAATTATCATTTCTCTACATTAATTACAGACCCTGCAGCGGGTCTCTATAATCAACCATTTCTGCAGCACAGCTTTACTTTGAACCTTGAACCAATGAATCAGTGCTTCGATCTTCGATCTGCTGCTTCATTGGGTCTTTGTTTTATTTCGCTTTATTTTAATTTTTCCTCGCTACAACCCTAAAAAGTACAAGGTCAGTAATAGCGTGTATATTTGGGCGTAACTTGTTCCATACTTTGGGGTCAGTCAACAATGCTTCTATCTCGACCTTGGCACTTCTAATTAAAATTTATATAGGTGCTGAAGGGTAACCTACTATCAATAGTGTATCAATAGTGCCAAAATGTTATAAGTGCTGTTAAGTGGATGCCTTTGGAGAATTTGTCCAGGAAATTTTAGTCTATTTCCCCTTTCATTCTTCCCTATCTAACTGACCCTCACCTGTTCTGTCTACCCCATATCCTCAGAAGACCTGGCCTGTCTCAGCCAGGCTGCCCCCTGAGTGGTGGGAATGTTCTCCTGTGCAGCAGGCCATGACAAGCCCATGTTGGGACAGGCCTCATCTCCCCACTCCACACATCAGTTGATTGACAGCTCTTACTGAGGGAGGTGGGAGTCCTTATCCATCAGTCAAAGTGCCACTGGAGATGAAGATGCGATGTGTGGGATAATAAGGACATGTGGTTCCTCATATGACTTGTGAGGATGCGGTCTCTTCCCTTTAAGTAAAGCTCGCTGTGCGGCTGAGGGCGAAGGTTGCCACAGGTCCAGATGTTCGTGAGATTTCCAGCCTCTCTCACGGCTTGGTGCTATGTGCTGTGCCACATCTGTCCAGGCAGAGGTATGCCATATTGCTTCCCATCTGCCACATGGCACAGCCACGTACACACTGACGCACACTCGGCACATGCACGCATGCGGCGTGCCCAGAAACTGCCCATTTTAACCAAGGCCATAAATAGTGTAATTCATGGGTGTGAAACAGCGGGTTTTTAGGAGCGCTCAGAGGGATGAGCAGAGCTGGAACGTTTGGCAGCTGATGGACAGATTGTCTGGTCCTGGTAGCCACATGAAACTCTGAACTGCACACTGAACACACACAGAGGCACATACACTCAGACAATAAAAACCTGCTGGTGCAAGAGAATGCAAGTCGTGCATCTTCCTCACGCCTCCTAAATTTCTCTGTCCTCGTTTGGCTCTCTGTCTGTCTCCTCACTCTCGACGTCCCTGTCTCTCTTCTGTTCTTTTTTTTCCCTTCTTGAGCCAAGGGGGCAGTATGGAAGTGAATGTCACCCCTGTCCCAATGTTACTTTGGGGAAATTGACTCCTTAGCCTTGGTGCTGTCGGCAGCCATATGCTGATGTTTTCATATTCCACAGAAATGGGTAGAGGGAGTCGTAAAGAATGCTAAAATTCAGAATTACAACCCTGGCTACCATTGGTGAGGAGAGGGGGAGGCCCCTTCTGTCACACCATGAGCGCTGTTAAAGCCCAAGCCCCAAGTCCTAGAAAGTGCCATGGGCTTCTGAAGCACCAGATTATGGCTGGCTTTTTCAGCAAATTTCTTACTTTTTTGTTTTTTTTAAATACACCCATCGCAGAGGCAGAACTTAGCAGCATGTTCAGCCTCATTTTCTTATTAAACATTCACACCCCAGTTAAGAGTGGGACGCGGTGTAGCTGCTCTGCTAATTGCGCTGTCTTCCTCTGTGAGGACCGTAGAGCTATAGGCAGCGATTCTATCTTATCTATATTTCATGATTTTATCTGCTCTCATCGCTTAATTAGGCAGTTAGCAGCTCATTAAATTCTATCGAGAGCAAACTTTTACCTCGTAGGCAAAGTTGTGCTGATGTTGAGCTTTTCTAGGCGGCGGAGGGATTTGATTACCTTGCACTCATGGTGTCATAACTTACTGTTGAGTTATGTTATTTGCAGGGGTTAGTTTCACTTTACAGGAAGATAAACTGACATTTTTCACCATATTGAGACAAATAGAGGGATAAATTGTTGTGAAAGAAACTGGAGTCTGTGGTGTTTTGCCTGTTAGACAACTTAAACTTAAAATACCAGTTTTACTATTGCTCATATTGTGTAGGTTGTGGCCAAAATTATACTCGCACATACAGTAATGGTGGTTATAGTTCCCCAAAATCAAGTATACAACAATAATATATTGATAGAGTTATATTCTGAACTTTAATGTTTAAATATGTTGGAATAAAACAAATATTTTGCAACATTTGCCCCAGACATCTCCCATAAAAAGTTGGATTTGCAATTTGTGCACTACACATGTATGCAATGACCACTTATTTCAGTATTTTCAAGGATAGAAAGTTCATGGTTCAAGGCCAACTATGCCCCATTCTCCATCTCAAGTTATGTCAAGAAGGGAATCTGACCTAAAATATGCCAAATCAACATGTAGAACAAGATCTGCTGTCATAACTCATAGCAAAATGAGAGGAGCTAAAAGAACCATAGTCTAGTGGTTAAGCGGTGGGCTTGAGACCAGAGGATCCCTGTTATTGGTGTGTGAGTCTGTGTGAATGGGTGAATGCAAGGCACCATTGTAAAGCCCTTTGAGCTTCTGATTCGGATGGAAAAGTGTTATATAAATGTAGTCCGTTTACCATTTTAGAAGTAGAGTGTTATTTTAAAGTGCCCACGTGCATTTTAGGCACTCTAAAATTTTGATTGCAGTATAGTTTTTTAAGTCCCCCCAACCCCTCCCCGTATTAGTGGGTCAAAAAATCACATTTGAAGTTTTCACATTGATATGTTGTAAATGTTATATTTACTAAATGTAGTTATGCCAACCGGACCTACAAAACTTTGTTTAAATTTTAATAGCAAATTGTAACAGATTGTTTATGAGTACCAACATTCCAACAAAAATCAAATGGAAATTAAAAGTAAAAATAATTGAATGAAAGAAAGTAGTCAAATGTCATGTTACAGATCTCATTTTCAAATAAAAAATAAACAAAAACTATTTAATTTTGTTGTAGGTGGATAGTGGATTGCCTATGTAAAACAAAAGACTGTTGCCAAATATCACTTCCGAATAAAACAGTTGAATGAACCTGATTATGTAAACACAGAATTTCTTATAAACTGCAGGAAACCACAGAAAAAAAGGTACCATTTTACCAATGAAAAGAAATCATCTGTTTTTAAGACAAGTTGCCACACTTTTTATTTATGTACATTTATTGACAATTCTTGCATATTTAGCTGCTTTTCTTTCCTGTAAAAACCTTTAAGCACAAAAAATCTGCTTAAACCTTTTGCCTTACAATTACGGCAGTAGCTGTCTTTCCCAAGTAGTTTGTATAGCAATGCTGATGACAGTCATTTTTATATGGACATTTGTGGAACTACAGCGTTCTTAAGACAGGCGTGAATTGTGGCTCCCATATGGCAAAAATTGATGTGAAAATATTGCTAAACATAGCCACCACCATTTATGTTAAATTCCCCATCCAGATGTCTAAAGATTCTTTTCACATCAAAACAACAATGAAATGTCAAGTGCCAATAGGGGCTCGTTCTTTGACTTACAACAGGAGCCCTTCATTGACAATTGACTTGTATGGATTTATTGGAGAGTGGCATTGCCAAACACGAAGAGGATGCATTCTCAACACTGGAATGATTAACATTCTCCTGCTCATGCTACCTGTCTGTGTCCTTGTGCCAAATCAACATGCAGATCCACCTTGGATCTGCTGTGGCGACCCTGAGTGAAAGCAAGGGAGCAGCTGAAGGGACTTACTTTTTATTGCAACCATTCTAACTCTCAACAGCATTGTTGTCTCTACTTGCTTGTTGGAAGAAGCTGATTGGTTGAATTTACCACTGAAATGTGCTGACAGGCTCAAACCACAATAGGAAAAATGGATCAAAGTCACTGTTTTTCAGTATCCATAATACAATACATGCAAAAACTTTGAAAGACTTCCAGTTTTTATTTCTCTCCATTTGTAGTCACGTTGTCAATTCTAATATTGTGAGATCTTGCAGGAATGTGGCTCTCCTAAGAATGCCAAATCCGAGAGAACTGTTAGCAAGTCAAATTACAGATGTCCATAATGGTTGTTCCATGTGTTTTTGCTCAACTATTTAAGGAAAGACCACAAGTAACTTGGAGTAAACAGACCATTGCCAAACCAGAATGTTTATGATTTCACACACATGCGCTGGTGCAAGGCGTTATGGTACATTATGGGTAATCACCCCAAAACAGGGCAAAAAAAGGTGGAAGAACTTAATATCAAATGCTGAGAAATTCAGTTGAATTTCATCAGAGAGGGAGCCCAGGTGGTTGCTGTCTTTCAGAATATGTGATCTTCTTGGGAGAAATATCATACTATGCTAGGCTAGGCTAATAGGGTGAAACTATTTTGCCTCTAGGGTTTGAGATTTGGCTCATGACCGAAAGAATGCGATCGCGAGTACAAGCGGCCGAGATGAGTTTCCTCCACAGGGTGACTGGGTGCTCCCTTAGAGACAGGGTGAGGAGCTCGGTCACTCGGGAGGAGCTCGGAGTTGAGCCGCTGCTCCTCCACGTTGAAAGGTGCCAGCTGAGGTGGCTCGGGCATCTTTTCCGGATGCCCCCTGGATGCCTCGCTGGAGAGGTGTTCCAGGCACGTCCCATTGGGATGAGGCCTCAGGGAAGACCCAGGACACGCTGGAGGGACTACGTCTCTCGGCTAGCTTGGGAATGCCTCGGGGTTCCCCCAAAGGAGCTGGGGGGAGGTGTGTGTGGAGCGGGAGGTCTGGGCGGCTTTGCTTGAGCTGCTGCCCCCGCGACCCGACTCTGGATAAAGCGTAAGAAAATGGATGGATGGATGGATGGATGGATGGATGGATGGGTTCTTCTCCCACATTTCGTCATTCCTGCTGCTCTCAGTGGCCACTCCGCTCAGCGTGCGACTCTCTTTGGAGCAACATCTCTGCTATTTTGGCATTGTAGGATAGCTTGTCAGACTACTTTCACCTGACCCAGCGCTGAATTTGCCGACATAAGAAAATGCTGCTGGATGAGTGTGAGTATTGACTTACCATCATTTAGGCGTAAAAATGCACAACATACACAAGTTCTTGTGTCAAATATACTCCTTATATTTTTCTTACCCATCAAAACGCACTGTCATCACAAATGCAGCATTGTTTGGGGAACTACTTTTTGTGCAGGAATTCATCAAGCACGTTGGCCACAGAATATACAAAAACTGTATAGTAGTTCGGCCAAAAAGAGAGTGTCCACTTTTAGCTTGCCACAAGCTAAGCTAGTGGCGCTTGTGAGAGTATACTCAGCAGCATCGTGGAACTTTAAAGGTGAACAACCGTGCAAGACAAACGACTGTTGTTGTTTTTTTTAATTGTCAACCAGCCAGGTAAAACAAAATGGCAAACATGACATGACCTCTGATGTGGGAAAGACAAAGATATCGGAAAGTGACGCCTCTCACGCCTGCAACATCTTTGTTAGTTCTCACCCAGTCACTGGACCTACGAGTCCCCCGTGAGCCAATCAGAGCTGTTATGTAAGTGTTGGGTGTTTGAAAATGGCAGTGGCCGACCACTCGGATATGGCTTGTTGCTGATAATCGGCGGCATGGCGTGGTGTGGCGTGCGGCTGACAGATGCCTGCTCCAGCTGGTACAGGGGGGGTTTATCGCCTGGTTGGAACACGGCTCCTCACACCCCTCCACTGTGCTGGCCACCGTCACCATGTTTAATGAGTCACGAATTGCCTGTTTGTCTTCTGCTCCCTGCTGTTTCTGCATTCCCGCTTCCAGAACAATCCCTGAAACACATGCTGCTGCGCTCCGCAGAGCAGCCAGACAGGCAGGCACAGCCAAGCTGCTATAAAGAACAAAGTTGTCTTTTTTATTTATTTATTTATTTCTTCTTCTTTTTTGTCATTTTTTTTTCCTTGTGTGTTCATCTAAGAGAGGGATGGCTTGTTCAGTAATAACGCTGCCTTTTCAGATGCTGCGCCTGACCTCGCCAATATGGCTACCCTGAGAAACCAATGCCCATTTGAAGCCCCTGACAAACACATAAATGGCTCTATAATTGGGCCGCTTTGTTGTGGGAGACGCTGGCTCGTCTGAAAGTAGCGCGCGGCACTTTGAGTAAATGGAGTTACATTATGACAACACATGGCAGAAGCTAAAGAAGCAGAAACTGGCACACAGATAAGACATAAACAGGTGGTGTTGACAAAGAAATGGTTTGTTATAAGTCACTATAAAACCACAGTTTGATTTAAAATAAAAAAAAATTTAAAAAAAATTCTGCGACAGCTAAACACATCGTCGATTTTAAGCCAGGAAAAGAGCTGCATGACTCTGAGAGAGCAGAAGGATGTGCCTTGAGAATCAAACACAGTCCAAGTTAATACACAAGCCGTGCTTGGATGACCATCAAATGTACCAGAGCGTGCACATACACGCACAGAAGGCACGTTTGTAGCTTGTATTAAGCAGGAGATAGGCTGCAAAATGCCCAGATTTTAATTTTATTATTTATTTTTGCCTTAATCTCACCTGTTTAATCTGCAGGATTCGGTGACAGCGTCTGTTATGGGAACAGGTGGTCAAACAACTGCTGCCGGACAAACTCAGGGAAAGTTTTCTGGAAAAGTTTATTAAAGCTCCTGTATTTTACAAAGCTAGTTGGAAATACTTTTATTGATCTTTTTAAATCTGCCATGATGGAAAAGAAACTTTTTGCCCTGATTTTTAGCTCATCTGGACCAAAGATCTAAATGAGCTCATGTCATGGCGAAGCGTGCGTTATCTGTCTGTCTGTCATCCGTCCATCTGTCCATCCATCTGTCCACAAGTGATACAAAATGCTTGCTCTCCCTCAGCTCTTGATGGATTTTGATTGCGATGGTTTTGTTTGCTTCATCTAATCACTGAAATTTAAAATTTTATGTGGAGCTTTTGGTGATGACAATACTGATATTCAGCCAAGATGGGGCATCCTCCCAATAAATAAATAAATCACCATTCAAGAAAATTGACACATTGTCGCAAAGATGTTGGAAGAAAACTTTAACTATCAGCAAAAATATTTACAGCAGTGTGAAAATTACAACCCTATCTCACACCATTTCATGATGGCATCATGAAAGATGAATTAATCTATTAGTTCAATCAATCAATCAATCAACTTTTTTCTTATATAGCGCCAAATCACAACAAACAGTTGCCCCAAGGCGCTCCACATTGCAAGGCAAGGCCATACAATAATTATGAAAAACCCCAACGGTCAAAACGACCCCCTATGAGCAAGCACTTGACCACAGTGGGAAGGAAAAACTCCCTTTTAACAGGAAGAAACCTCCAGCAGAACCAGGCTCAGGGAGGGGCAGTCTTCTGCTGAGACTGGTTGGGGCTGAGGGAAAGAACCAGGAAAAAGAGATCGATCACTAATGATTAAATGCAGAGTGATGCATACGGAGCAAAAAGAGAAAGAAACAGTGCATCATGGGAACCCCCCCACAGTCTACGTCTAAAGCAACATAACCAAGGGATGGTCCAGGGTCACCCGATCCAGCCCTAACTATAAGCCTTAGCAAAAAGGAAAGTTTTAAGCCTAATCTTAAAAGTAGAGAGGGCATCTGTCTCCCTGATCTGAATTGGGAGCTGGTTCCACAGGAGAGGAGCCTGAAAGCTGAAGGCTCTGCCTCCCATTCTACTCTTACAAACCCTAGGAACTACAAGTAAGCCCGCAGTCTGAGAGCGAAGCGCTCTAATGGGGTAATATGGTACTACGAGGTCCCTAAGATAAGATGGGACCTGATTATTCAAAACCTTATAAGTAAGAAGAAGAATTTTAAATTCTATTCTAGCATTAACAGGAAGCCAATGAAGGGAGGCCAACACGGGTGAGATATGCTCTCTCCTGCTAGTCCCCGTCAGTACTCTAGCTGCAGTTGCTGCTTAGTTCATGATGCCATCACGAAAAGTGCCATGTTTAGTGACAGGAGCATGAAATGTGGGGTGATGCGGTGGTGGTGGTGGGGGGGGGGGGTCTTGGGGGGGTACAGGGTTAGGGGAAGGGGTACACTCTAAAAAAATGAACCGCTGTCTCAATGAGACAAAATGATGTAATGATTTGCACAGATTTTTTTAAAGTTATTTTAACTTAACTTGAGAAGTCTTGTGGCATTAACTCAGTTGAAAGTTGCAATAACTTAAAAAAAATCTAGGCGAATTGTTACATAATTTTTTCTCGCTGAGACGGCAGTTCTTTTTTTAGAGTGTAGGGTTAGAAATAATAAAATAAAAAATCCTGTGTCACAAAAATGTGACTGGGCTGGTAAATTACTATCCCCAAGACAGTTTACACACTGCTGTGAACATTTCACCTGGTACTTTAGGTTAGGTGTGTTTACTGAATAGTGTAAACGCTAAAAGGACTGTTTATTTACAGCTATTGTTGAAGATTTTAATCATAGCATGCCATAATTTTGTTCAACTGCATAATGTTGGGAAATGCTTTGGAAATTAAAACTGGATGAGCTCTGCATCATTGAAGCTCTGGCGGGGGGGTTTCTCCCCAGAAAATTTGATGCCGGTAAGCATGCAAACCCACTTTGTGATGATGCACACACATTGGCTCAGAGTCGCCGGTAAAGCTCGGGAGAAGAAGTTGCAAACTATCCCTGGAATTTTGGCAGCCACTGGATTCGGCCCAGTGCCGTGAAATCCTCATTCTGCAGGGCCGCTCTTTGTGGCCGGCTCTGGCTTCTTGGTGTGGCATTCTTCTCATTGTACAGGTCACCGGGACAGAAGCGGCCGGCCTGAAAAGATCCTCAGTGGTGGGAAACAATGGCTTAAGGCAGCCCATAAATGTCTCCTGTTCAGTTTCGGTCCATTGACTCCTGGCCTCCCTGCCATGCAGGGCCCTGTCCGACCAGCCCCTCTCTCTAACAGCTTAATTAGCAGAAAGAACAACAATGTCTGAGCCTGTTTCGAGTGAAATAAAACAAGAAAAGACCCAAAAGCTGCTCTCTCTGCTGCTCATTGTCCGTGTGCAGGCCGTGATAACAGCACTATGACTTTTCTCTTCAACAGAGTACAAATAAAACAACATTCCGACACTGTTTCGTGAGGAGCATGACGACCGGCGACGACCGGGGGGCGTGTTCATCTTGCTTTTTAAAAAAGGGATGTTATGACTTACTGTTTTGTCAGTCATTCAGTGCAACATTCACATTTAAATTTTTCTTATCTATATCTATTTTTTTTTTTTTAAGATTAGGCTTAAAACTTTCCTTTTCGCTAAGGCTTATAGTTAGGGCTGGATCGGGTGACCCTGGACCATCCCTTGGTTATGTTGCTTTAGACGTAGACTGTGGGGGGGTTCCCATGATGCACTGTTTCTTTCTCTTTTTGCTCCGTATGCACCACTCTGCATTTAATCATTAGTGATCGATCTCTGCCCCCCTTCTCGGCATGTCTTTTTCCTGGTTCTTTCCCTCAGCCCCAACCAGTCTCAGCAGAAGACTGCCCCTCCCTGAGCCTGGTTCTGCTGGAGGTTTCTTCCTGTTAAAAGGGAGTTTTTCCTTCCCACTGTGGCCAAGTGCTTGCTCATAGGGGGTCGTTTTGACCGTTGGGGTTTTTCATAATTATTGTATGGCCTTGCCTTACAATATGGAGCGCCTTGGGGCAACTGTTTGTTGTGATTTGGCGCTATATAAGAAAAAAGTTGATTGATTGAGTTGATATGTATTTAGTTATTAATAAGCTAAGATTCAGAGAGAGGGATGCAACCTCAGCATTCCACATTCCATGATACTGGTTGATAATGATAATGCAGTTTGCATTGTGATGCTAATGCAAATTCCCAGCTAAATTCCCAGATTGGAGACGAGATGCTGCAGTGGTGTCAACCACATTGGCTTTCAGCCTTATTTTGCCCTACTGACTGAATCAGTATTTCTCTTTCACCATCTTCCACCTGTTTCTTTGTTTGTCTTTAGGTTTTTTCCTGATTTTTTTACCTATTAAAAGCAAGTTTCGGACGTCTTCATGCATCCTCTGACCATCTGCTCAGATATCCCCTTCTCATAAAAATCCTGCTCCTTCGTGCCCCCCTGTACTTCTTTAAATCGGCCTGTCTGCTTGTGCCTCATCTTTCCATATCTGCCATTCTTTGTTCTCTTTGATCTGCGGTTCACATCAAACACTGGCACCAGATTGATTTTCGTGTGAACAAGACTGCAAAGGGGGGCAGGGACCTCTTCCCTGGGCTTTGAAGATCCTTCCCATCCTGTTCGGTGCCTGTTGGACCCTCCCATTCCAGACGCACTCTGTAAAACACACACACTCTTTTCCCACCCCACCCTCTTTTGGCTTGGTGGCTGCTGTGGACATTATAAAATTTACACTTTTTTGTAACTTTATGTCAGAGTCCCATGCTTTGTTTTGTTGCTACATCTGTTGGGAAGGTGTCGTAGCACGGACCCACAACAGGGGGCGCAAATGAACGGACAATGAGTAAGCCAAAAGGTAACAATTTAATGTTGTGACAATACACAACTAAATATACAGAAATTGCAAAGTCAATTGGTGACGTGTGGGCAGGCTCGAAGATAGAAGACCCCGACGAGAGAGAGGCCGCGTCCCACACGGCCTCCACCACCAACGGTCTGAAGAACACCGGAGCCGCCAAGTCCCGAGTCCCCAGGTGACCTCTGTCTTCGGCTGTCGAACCTGGTACTGCTGGCAAAAAGCAGAGACAAGATGAATGAGTGTAAATCCTTACACTCAGTGGTCTATAGTCTGTACACAGTCAGGAGGAGGACCTCCACCTCCGAATCACACACTCGTGCAGCTCCTTGTGTAACCACTTATCTGTAGCGCAGTCGTCGTCGTCACGCCACACGCCAATTCCCCAGATAAGGGCGAACACCACAGGATACCGGCTGCAACAGAAGTTCAGAATCCACTCAACGATATGAGTCAGCAGAGAAGTTACCTCTCGGTAGTCGATTTCTCGGCGGGGAGGTGGAGTTGCAGTCCGGCTTAAGTACTGGTGTAGATGAGTGACAGCTGGTGTGATGAGTGACAGCTGTCACTTCCTCTGGGTCTGGCGCCCTCTCGTGCTTGGAGCCCGCACTCCAAGCAGGGCGCCCTCTGGTGGTGGTGGGCCAGCAGTACCTCCTCTTCAGCGGCCCACACAACAACATCACTAATAATCTCAGTTTAAATTTGCACTGCATCAATCAAATTTTCTCTTTGTGTCTCCCATGGTAGCCAGGCTTTCTTTGACCTCCTGGATTCATGTATCCTAGGTGTATCTGTATGCAATGAAAGTGTTGAACTTGTGGAGTCATTCACTTATCTCAGCAGTGATGTTCATCTCTCTGGGACTTTGGCCTCTGAGATTGGAAGATGCCTGGGAACAGCTTAATGACTCAATGGGTCTTTGGTGATGTTGATATCTTTACAGGAGAACAAAGCTCCAAGACTTTAGGATCCTACTGCCTGGAGTCCTGGTGCCTCAGGTCTTTAGGATCCTCTTAGTGTGTGGTTGTGAGACTTGAACGCCAACCAGTGATGTCTCTGGTACTAGGTCTCTTTGGAAACTCCTTGGGTACCAGTGGAATGACTTTGTGTCAAATGAGCAGTTACTTGGCGACACTAAGACGAGGATTATCATTTTCATTGTGAGGGTACATCAATTACAACATTTTGGCCATGTGTCTTTTTGCATGATCCAGCTCACAAGCGTCTCAATACTGTCCAGTGGGTGTGACAAATGAATGGTTACTTTTGATGGATGGATCGGTTGTCTGCCTGGGTGGTTGCCAACTAGAATCCAGGGTGGTTCTGTAGTGTGGTGCATGCAACTTCATCTGGAACCAGTGGATAATCTCAGACCTGACTAGACATTGCATCCTTCAGCCCTGCAGTTTACACATACCTGGGTAAGGAATCGTGTAAACTCCGTCAAGATGCGCAACCTTAATCCAACCAAAGCGCCTCCCTGTGATTGGTCTAAATGGTCCCATAACCTTCATGGTTTCTCTTAGAAACAGAAACTGTGAGAAGACACAGATGGAAAAACATCATGAATCTAACAATACAACAAATTATTCAGTAAAATTAACAGTTGGCTAGCAGGTTTATGTCTCCCCAAGAGCACATAATTAATAAAGCTCATTTTTGAGCCATTTACATGCTAACAAGATAATTGTCTTAGCAAATTCTGGAACATTAACAGCTACCGCAAGGAAATGTATTCGTATTATCCAGTTTTGCTTTATAACTACATGCAAACTACATTGATCTCTTTTAGGACCACTTGACAGTAAAATTGAATTCTGTGACAGATAAGCACATCAGTACTATACATTTTTGACATCCATTGTTTCAAAGGTCTGCAGATAACTTTATTTAGTGTCTACAGGAATTTACATGACTAACATCATGAAGCACTGTGATAGACATGGAATTTTGAAGCATTACCAACATTGTTTCTGCAAGCAACACTCTTGCGAGACTCAGCTTCTTATCACCTTAGAGGAACTCCACAGCAGCTGTGTCCTGTCGTGTTGGTTTACGTGTTGGCATCAGAATTTTGGCTCTCTGTTGGGACTGTTTACACAGAGACTGCTACCTGCTGCTTTGGACTTGAATTAACAGTCTTTTTCAAGACTTTTTACTTTTTTACCTTTTTACTTTTTTTTTTTTTTTTTTTTACTGTGCTCCAACGCCTAAGGAAGACCTCTAACGGTCGAAACATCGCGACGGAGCACTTTTATCAGCTAACTTTCATCAGCGTTGCCAAGCTAACTACCTTGCTAACGCTTTCGTTTTTATTTTTTTTATTTTTTTTTATTTTTTTTTATTTTATTTTTTTTTTTTTTCTCTTTTAGCACTGTTGTCGTGCGTTGCCTGTGCTGCTTCATGGCCTGTTTGGTGCCTTGATTGGGGCACTCCTTCTGCTGAATCACCTTTAAATTATTTACACATTATTCACTTTGTGTGTTTTTAGGAATCCGCTAGGTTGCGTAGCTACTAGCTCTTAGCCGATTTAGCATGGCGGCTTCTCCTGTCTCTCCCGTACTTTTCTGCTCTGGGTGTGAAATGTTTAGTTATTCCTCGGCCTCCTTTAGCAGTAACGGTACTTGTAATAAGTGCAGCTTATTCGTAGCTTTGGAGGCCAGGCTGGGCGAATTGGAGACTCGGCTCCGCACCGTGGAAAATTCTACAGCTAGCCAGGTCCCTGTAGTCGGTGCGGACCAAGGTAGCTTAGCCGCCGCTAGTTCCCCCCTGGCAGATCCCGGGCAGTCGGGAAAGCAGGCTGACTGGGTGACTGTGAGGAGGAAGCGTAGCCCTAAACAGAAGCCCCGTGTACACCGTCAACCCGTTCACATCTCTAACCGTTTTTCCCCACTCGACGATACACTCGCCGAGGATCAAACTCTGGTTATTGGCGACTCTGTTTTGAGAAATGTGAAGTTAGCGACACCAGCAACCATTGTCAATTGTCTTCCGGGGGCCAGAGCAGGTGACATCGAAGGACATTTGAAATTGCTGGCTAAGGCTAAGCGTAAATTTGGTAAGATTGTAATTCACGTCGGCAGTAATGACACTCGGTTACGCCAATTGGAGGTCACTAAAATTAACATTAAATCGGTGTGTAACTTTGCAAAAACAATGTCGGACTCTGTTGTTTTCTCTGGGCCCCTCCCCAATCAGACCGGGAGTGACATGTTTAGCCGCATGTTCTCCTTGAATTGCTGGCTGTCTGAGTGGTGTCCAAAAAATGAGGTGGGCTTCATTGATAATTGGCAAAGCTTCTGGGGAAAACCTGGTCTTGTTAGGAGAGACGGCATCCATCCCACTTTAGATGGAGCAGCTCTCATTTCTAGAAATCTGGCCACTTTTCTTGGATCCTCCAAACTGTGACTGTCCAGCGTTGGGACCAGGAGGCAGAGCTGTGGTCTTATACACCTCTCTGCAGCTTCTCTCCCCCTGCCATCCCCTCGTTGCCCCATCCCCGTAGAGACGGTGCCTGCTCCCAGACCACCAATAACCAGCAAAAATCTATTTAAGCATAAAAATTCAAAAAGAAAAAATAATATAGCACCTTCAATTGCACCACAGACTAAAACAGTTAAATGTGGTCTATTAAACATTAGGTCTCTCTCTTCTAAGTCCCTGTTGGTAAATGATATAATAATTGATCAACGTATTGATTTATTCTGCCTAACAGAAACCTGGTTACAGCAGGATGAATATGTTAGTTTAAATGAGTCAACACCCCCGAGTCACACTAACTGTCAGAATGCTCGTAGCACGGGCCGTGGCGGAGGATTAGCAGCAATCTTCCATTCCAGCTTATTAATTAATCAAAAACCTAGACAGAGCTTCAATTCATTTGAAAGCTTGTCTCTTAGTCTTGTCCATCCAAATTGGAAGTCCCAAAAACCAGTTTTATTTGTTATTATCTATCGTCCACCTGGTCGTTACTGTGAGTTTCTCTGTGAATTTTCTGACCTTTTGTCTGACTTAGTGCTTAGCTCAGATAAGATAATTATAGTGGGCGATTTTAATATCCACACAGATGCTGAGAATGACAGCCTCAACACTGCATTTAATCTATTATTAGACTCTATCGGCTTTGCTCAAAAAGTAAATGAGTCCACCCACCACTTTAATCATATCTTAGATCTTGTTCTGACTTATGGTATGGAAATAGAAGACTTAACAGTATTCCCTGAAAACTCCCTTCTGTCTGATCATTTTTTAATAACATTTACATTTACCCTGATGGACTACCCTGCAGTGGGGAATAAGTTTCATTACACTAGAAGTCTTTCAGAAAGCGCTGTAACTAGGTTTAAGGATATGATTCCTTCGTTATGTTCTCTAATGTCATATACCAACACAGAGCAGAGTAGCTACCTAAACTCTGTAAGGGAGTTAGAGTATCTCGTCAATAGTTTTACATCCTCTTTGAAGACAACTTTGGATGCTGTAGCTCCTCTGAAAAAGAGAGCTTTAAATCAGAAGTGTCTGACTCCGTGGTATAACTCACAAACTCGTAGCTTAAAGCAGATATCCCGTAAGTTGGAGAGGAAATGGCGTCTCACTAATTTAGAAGATCTTCACTTAGCCTGGAAAAAGAGTTTGTTGCTCTATAAAAAAGCCCTCCGTAAAGCTAGGACATCTTTCTACTCATCACTAATTGAAGAAAATAAGAATAACCTCAGGTTTCTTTTCAGCACTGTAGCTAGGCTGACAAAGAGTCAGAGCTCTATTGAGCTGAGTATTCCATTAACTTAAACTAGTAATGACTTCATGACTTTCTTTGCCAACAAAATTTTGACTATTAGAGAAAAAATTACTCATAACCATCCCAAAGATGTATCGTTATCTTTGGCTGCTTTCAGTGATGCCGGTATTTGGTTAGACTCTTTCTCTCCGGTTGTTCTGTCTGAGTTATTTTCATTGGTTGCTTCGTCCAAACCATCGGCATGTTTATTGGACCCCATTCCTGCCAGGCTGCTCAAGGAAGTCCTACCATTATTTAATGCTTCAATCTTAAATATGATCAATCTATCTTTGTTAGTTGGTTATGTACCACAGGCATTTAAGGTGGCAGTAATTAAACCATTACTTAAAAAGCCATCACTTGACCCAGCTATCTTAGCTAATTATAGGCCAATTTCCAACCTTCCTTTTCTCTCAAAGATTCTTGAGAGGGTAGTTGTAAAACAGCTAACTGATCACCTGCAGAGGAATGGTCTATTTGAAGAGTTTCAGTCAGGTTTTAGAATTCATCATAGTACAGAAACAGCATTAGTGAAGGTTACAAATGAGCTTCTTATGGCTTCGGACAGTGGACTTATCTCTGTGCTTGTTCTGTTGGACCTCAGTGCTGCTTTTGATACTGTTGACCATAAAATTTTATTACACAGATTAGAGCATGTCATAGGTATTAAAGGCACTGCGCTGCGGTGGTTTGAATCATATTTGTCTAATAGATTACAGTTTGTTCATGTAAATGGGGAATCTTCTTCACAGACTAAAGTTAATTATGGAGTTCCACAAGGTTCTGTGCTAGGACCAATTTTATTCACTTTATACATGCTTCCCTTAGGCAGTATTATTAGACGGTATTGCTTAAATTTTCATTGTTACGCAGATGATACCCAGCTTTATCTATCCATGAAGCCAGAGGATACACACCAATTAGCTAAACTGCAGGATTGTCTTACAGACATAAAGACATGGATGACCTCTAATTTCCTGCTTTTAAACTCAGATAAAACTGAAGTTATTGTACTTGGCCCCACAAATCTTAGAAGCATGGTGTCTAACCAGATCGTTACTCTGGATGGCATTTCCCTGATCTCTAGTAATACTGTGAGAAATCTTGGAGTCATTTTTGATCAGGATATGTCATTCAAAGCGCATATTAAACAAATATGTAGGACTGCCTTTTTGCATTTACGCAATATCTCTAAAATCAGAAAGGTCTTGTCTCAGAGTGATGCTGAAAAACTAATTCATGCATTTATTTCCTCTAGGCTGGACTATTGTAATTCATTATTATCAGGTTGTCCTAAAAGTTCCCTAAAAAGCCTTCAGTTGGTTCAGAATGCTGCAGCTAGAGTACTGACGGGGACTAGCAGGAGAGAGCATATCTCACCCGTGTTGGCCTCTCTTCATTGGCTTCCTGTTAATTCTAGAATAGAATTTAAAATTCTTCTTCTTACTTATAAGGTTTTGAATAATCAGGTCCCATCTTATCTTAGGGACCTCGTAGTACCATATTACCCCATTAGAGCGCTTCGCTCTCAGACTGCGGGCTTACTTGTAGTTCCTAGGGTTTGTAAGAGTAGAATGGGAGGCAGAGCCTTCAGCTTTCAGGCTCCTCTCCTGTGGAACCAGCTCCCAATTCAGATCAGGGAGACAGATACCCTCTCTACTTTTAAGATTAGGCTTAAAACTTTCCTTTTCGCTAAGGCTTATAGTTAGGGCTGGATCGGGTGACCCTGGACCATCCCTTGGTTATGCTGCTTTAGACGTAGATTGTGGGGGGGTTCCCATGATGCACTGTTTCTTTCTCTTTTTGCTCCGTATGCATCACTCTGCATTTTATCATTAGTGATCGATCTCTGCCCCCCTTCACGGCATGTCTTTTTCCTGTTTTTTTCCCTCAGCCCCAACCAGTCTCAGCAGAGGACTGCCCCTCCCTGAGCCTGGTTCTGCTGGAGGTTTCTTCCTGTTGGGGGGGAGTTTTTCCTTCCCACTGTTGCCGGGTGCTTGCTCATAGGGGGTCGTTTTGACCGTTGGGGTTTTTCATGGTTATTGTGTGGCCTTGCCTTACAATGTGGAGCGCCTTGGGGCAACTGTTTGTTGTGATTTGGCGCTATATAAGAAAAAAGTTGATTGATTGATTGATGTCTAGACAACAACATCCAGTTAAATGTTCTGTTTCTTGACTTTGCAAAGGCTTTTGACAAAGAGGAGGATCCACCAATACCTGGATTACAAGATGGCTTGCAGACCACACTTTAGCTGTTGTTGGAGGTGAGTGCTATTCTGATGCCAATGTTACCTCTGGAGTTCCTCAAGGTACAGTCTTGGGCCCGCTTCTATTCTTACTGTACATCAACGATATAAGAAAGGGTATAACATCTTCCATTCAGCATTTATGCTGATGACTGTGCCCTGTATCGGCCTAACAGATCACCATTTGATGCTCATAGGCTTCAGACTGATTTGACCTCTCTTGAGAACTGGTCCCACACATGGAGGATGACTTTCAATATCAGCCAACACTACAAGTTGTCAGTCACTCGAAAACGACATCCTTACACTGCTTGGTACCAAATTAACAACAAACTGCTGACTGATGTCTCCCACAATCCCTATCTTGGGGTTGAATTTCAGAAAGACCTCAAGTGAGATCAGCATATTCAGAACATTTCCTAAAAGGCCAGTGACATACTAAGTTTTTTGCAGAGGAATTTGTCATCCTACCCACCTATGGTGAAGGACCAGGCATACTTCACTGTGGTACAGCCACACTTAGAGTATGCGAGTGCTTCATGGAACCGTTATCTCATTAAAGATAAGGCTAAGCTTAAGATGGTCCAGCACCAAGCAGCCAGGTTAATTTGTAATGAATATGGGAGGAACCAGGAATTGTTACCAACCTTTACCGCACTCTGGAGTGGCAGCCACTGGAGCATAGGAGGGAAGTAAGGCAACTTGTTATGCTGCACAAGATCATCAACAAACAAGTTGCAGTACTTTTGCCAATGTACATTCTGCCTACTACCCATACTGAGAGGAGGAAGCGGGACTTCATCCAGTTTACAACATCAACTGACCAGTACCGGCAGGGCTTCTTTGCACGGGCAATTACGGCTTGGAACCAATTACCGGCCAATATTTGGTTGTTGCCCCAAGAGGAGTTGAAGCCTGATATTGCTTCAACTCTCCTGGCATCATAGTCATAGAATTAGACTGCACCATTTTTAGCCGTTTCAGTTTGTACATATGTGATTTTAATTGTAATTTTTAGTTTGTACATGTGTGTGACGAACGCAGGGTGATGTTGCCATCTTTTGGTGCTCAGTGCGATGCCCACTGGCAGTTATTGAAGATAGCAGTAGACAGATTCCATGAGAATCTCTCATAAAATATCAACATACATTATTTGAGATAAAATTTCATGTTCATGCAAATCCAATGAATTCTGTGAATTACAATCTGATGATCAGAAATTGACTGTGACATTATGCCTGCCTACTGAGAAGGTGAATGGCTGCCATTTTTAAGCCTGGCCAAGTTTGGCACCTTTTTGGATTATAGTGGCCAAGTTACACCTTGTCTGTTTTCAAACCTATGTTGTCTTCCCATCCAGCTCAGCCCAACACATACAACTTGGAGCAGCTTGGGATAAGCACCATTGAAACTTGCTGCAACTCCAGTTGAATTCTGGTTTATGCCCCATACTCAACTTGGGACAATGCAGGGGAAATGGTTTCTGCACTTGGTGTGAAGACTGGACATCAAGTTGGACCAAGCCTATATTGCGACACCTAAGCCAAAACAGCTGGGGCAGCCAGGTCTCCTACAGAGCACCTTAAAAATTTTGAACATGATCCCCCCACCCCCTCCCCAAGCATCTAAGCGACTAAGCAGAAAACCAGCTTTGCAAATTTAGGGACACCGACCCGGTGTCCTTTGGATGAGAGTTTGGGGTCTCATGAGAAACACAAATTGCTTTATGGAACCACAACAACACATACACGCCCCCTCATCAATGCACCAGCTAACTAACAGGTATAAGAACAAGTCTACAATGGAAGCAAGGAAGAGAAAAAGAGCATGTGACAGAGTGAGGGGTTACACACGGGTCAACCTTGGTCGGGTTTTCTCAGAACAGTGAGAGCTGAAAGATAAAGAAATGTGCAAAACAGGTGCAGACCTGGATATCTTGCTGTTGCACTTGCAAATATATTGAGATAAACTCTCCGTGCTCTATGTATGTGTATTCTTGCTTTCTTAACATGACTCCTCTTATGTGTGACTTTAAACTTATGTTAAATATGCTTAAGTCTTACGGTTCTTAGCGTTTGCAAGCTCTGTTGTAAACAAATGCACATGGAGAGTGGGGGGGAAAGTGACTGTAGTGAATTTTTACGACAGTTTTGTGACATATGCACTGCAAACTGTAGGGGCAAGCTCCGTAGACAAGAATGTGACCAAAAATCCAACAAAACAGCAAAAAAGTGACCATAGTACCTCTTTAATCAACCTTTCCTGACTAGTGCTGAGCCACACAGAGTAGCTTGCCGTTTTTGTAAAATTTTAAATAATTAATGATTAAGAAAATAGTCCATAAACAGTAATAAATAAATAAATAAATCGTAATGAAAAAATTGCCAGCAGTTATTCAGAATTTTTCTTCTTTCACCATGCAAATAAACGTTTCAGTGGTCAGTTTTGTGTATGTCCAGTTTTCCTGTGGCAAAGAGTTCAAGTTTATCTCCACGTCTCCCGCCTACAAAGACGCTGCATGAACATAAGCATTAGATATGCATGGTCATTGTGATTTTACACCTCTTGTCTAGCCAGGGCTTTGATGACCCATCAATAAATCCAACAGAAGTGATGTTGTGACTCTTTCGTTTTTTTATTTTTGAATTGGACGGTCAACCATGAAGTTCAGCCCTGGGACAGCCTTGTACCGCACAGCGCTGGTATTGTCAATTTACAGAGCGCGTGAAGACATACAGCCCATATAACTTTTTTTTTTTTTTTTTTAACAGCAAGACTCTTTAAGAGCTTTCGTGGCTGAACCATATTTAACCTTTCTGTGTCAGACCACCCGCCAGTGGCTGGGCCTCCAGTGGCCCATTCACCACCTCTGGCACCAACAAGCTCACCGAATATGATATAGAGCCGGACCGCAGACAAACCGCACAATTTATCCACCCCCCCCCCAAAAAAACCCAAACATCTTTAGAAGACATGTTGAGAGTTGCCTCTCAAAGGCTCTGTGGGCAACAATGCCACAGCAGTGGCATAAATTGCCTTAAGTTTGAGGTGGTGAGTTTTATGTAGAGAACATCCAAAGCCGTCCCTTCCCATGATTTAAAATAAAGTGTGTTTCCCAGGTTATATCACACTCAGGGGGTTGGCCTGAGGGGAGCACAGGGAGCAAGGGCCAGTATCATTCATGACTTCATTCTGGATTACTTTGGGTAATAATCATTTTAAAATGATATGATTAGCACCTGATAGGAGTGACCAGATGATTGGTGCATTTTTAAGCTTTTGATGCAAATCTAAATATCATTTTCGAAAGACAAAAATGAGAGTTTTCACCCTTTCGCACTTAAATGTCTTGTGATTCTTATGATTGTGTTGTAGAAACTCCCCTGCTACAACTCAGTTTTGGCTTGACATATCTGCAATCTTTGCTCTGTGCAGATGACATGAAGACAGAAGGGCATGTGCAAAGTTCCACGTTCATAGTTTTTTTTTTACCCAGAAAAGGTGACTTTTGATCATATTGCTGATGATGATAATACTTGAGGGTCCTTCGTATGAATAAAAAGTTTATGACTAAAAATGAGTAAAAAACTTTTTTAAGGAATTACATGTTTATTGGGCACCTTTACTTAAAAATGACAAATATTAGACATGTTCTGTTATAACCAATTAAAGCCTCATAAAATATTATGTATTTAATATGTGATATTTTTTTTATATATATATATATATTTTAAAGCTGCCATCTAATGGTGACGTTGCAAATGGTATTATGCTGTGTCTGGTCATGATTTCCTCTTCTTGTTTTCACTTTTTTGCCAGTGATGCTCCCTTGCCATTCCTTGCGATAAGCAATATGTATGAACCTCACAAAAATGTGAGTTCTCAAAGTTGTTAGCCTGCACGAGCAACCAGTAAACAGTGAATACACAAATTGTTGATTCCTCTTCTTTTTTCTTCACTCTAACGGCTGCACTGCAAAGTGCAAAAGGCAGAGTATGTCCCTTTTGGGCTGCTGTATGCAACACGGCGGCCTCATGAGGGGGCCCTGCTGCCACGTAGATATGATAGGCTCAATCTAAGCTTCTGAAAACACATTGATTTGTCATTACAGGTAATTATACAATAATGAACAGATGGTTATGAACATTATATGCCATTTCTGCAAATAAACACCTCTAAATCCTTTAAAATCAGCACTTTAAAGGTCACTAAACTGTCACGTGGAATCCATAATCCTGAGCCTCATTCAAAAACTTGTCGACTTTAAATCCGGCTGAGATGAGACTCTTATCTGTTTTACTTGATCCTTCATCACTTTGTCAGCCTGTGATGACCTCTGCCTACTGACACTCAGCAGTCCCAGATGACCGCAGCACTGTGGGACAATCCGAGAAGGTTAATAATTACTCCAGATCCACAGTGAAGGAAGCCTGACCCCAAACAGATCACAGCAAGTCGGGAGCAGCCCACATCTGATAAATGAACACAACCACCGGGGCTTCTGTTTGTGCGCTCTGAAAGGAGAGATGGTAGCACACCTTCAAAGTGTTCCTGCGCAGCCGACTGAACACAAAGGCTTTGGAAAAGAGTGGGAACTAGGACACGGGTTTGGATTTGAACAGTTGGAGGAATGATGAGATGCTTGATTTGGTTTGATATTAAAATCAGGTTACAGATCAGCTTGCAGAAGAAATGCTGCACCACACCGTTGCCTGAAAATGTCTGAGTTGGATGAACTGTTGTAGCGTGATTGCAGATCAATACAGAACATCTCAGGTTTGGACCTAATGTCTCTGATTACATGTTGTGTTTATGTGTTAAAAGTCCGAGCTGGACAGTCTGTCGTTTTGGGCTTTCTAACCAAAGCAGAGAGGAGAGGGAGAGTGTAGCTGAGCGAAACATGACAGAGCGCTGCAGAAGCAAAGAGGCAGAGGCCGTGGCTTTTCTCAGAGATGAACATTAATAATATGACGAGCCACAATAGGACCACTGAGATCAGAGAGATCACCTCCATTGTGTCGGCATCTCCTACTGACATCGACCGCTCTGGTGAAGGAAGAATAAGAAGAATAGAGGAGCATAACCTGGCTGCTCACTACGGCCCTCTTTTTAAAAATACATAAAGGCCTGTTGTCCTCAGCTGGGCCTTTTAAGTTCATGTTGTGTTAAGGTCTGATATGCAAATATGTTGAGGTAAAGCACACGTTTTAGCTCAGATTCTGTGTCGTGTGTGATGTTTATGTAGGTGTATAACCATATCAAAAAAGTGGTTTGTCTTGTCCAACCAAAGGAAATAAATAATAATAATGATAATAATTATTGTTGTTATTATTAACCCTAAATTTTCCAAATCTGCATTTCTTTTGTCAGTAGGGTAACTGTTGTTATTTTTAAACCATTACTTTTTTTGGTTCTGTCTTGTGAATTGTTTGTGTGGATAAGCTTTATAGTAGACACTTGAATTTACTGTAAAATGCACATTTGTACATTTAATACACACTCTGCAGCCCCAACAGTAAGTAATCATGCTCCCACTGAGAGAAGAGGGGAAAAAAAAGGATCTGGAGCCGCCGCTGATATGATCACAATTGGCCTTCAGCACACATCAAAACATCAGGCACAGTTACTTTCACATGCCACAGACAAATCAACTTGGAAATGGTAAGAGTTTAGTCCTAACGGTCCCCACCTTGCATGACATTTCACGTTATGTTTGTGGAGAACAGCCTGTCACTGACGGGTGAATTGTAGCCCAGAGGTGCTGCAGAAAATCACTCATGAAAGGTGGATGAGCATCAGCAGGGCGGAGGTTTGGTGGCTGACCAGAGGAAAACGTCTGGTCATTAATCATAGGACTGGACAGCCACAGACAAGCTCTTCAGAGGTGGACAGGTCTGTAACACTGAGGTTCAACATGCCCTTCACCTTATTTTTACTTTTTATTCACTATGTTGTCATAAAGCTGCCTCTTTATACCCATTATTACCATCACTGCTGGCTTCATGATTTTTTTTTTTACAAAAGCATTCCGATTGATTGATTGATTAACAGCTAAAACTGACAAGTCTTTCTTCTGTTGAGAGGACTGTATTTGGCAGACAGCAGATTTATTCAGATTTCAGTAAGTAGATTTATATTATTGTATCTTATGTGTCAGATCAATAACTTTCTTTTCCATTGAGGGTGCTCAGACTAACTTGTGCTAACATGACACAAATGACAGCAATATAAGCTAACGCATAAAAGTCACACAACATGTATGAGAGGTACTGGAGGGGTGAATCACATCCTGCACACGCCTTGCCTTTTGCGTATGCTCAGTAGCCCAGAAACCTATTTTATGTTTGTTGTGGGTTTCATTTTCCCGTTCGTCAATGCATATCCTTTGGAATTGAAAGCTCTCTTGCACCTCAAAAGAAAAATGTTGCTGTTGAAAATTAGACAAGATGACTCCCCCCGCCCCCCAACAAATACTACATAAAATAAAATGGTTCATTCTATATTGTTTAGTGTGTTCAAACTAAATATTTGTGATTTCTTTTTTGTGGTAACTAGAATACATTGTAAGGAACAATATTATGGAGTGATGTTCCAGAACCAAAAATAAAAGTTTTTATTGCAGTTTCCCTATGTTTGTGGAAACAGGAATAATTCAGCTGTCAGCAGGCTTAATACTGCATATATCTTGCTGTAATTTTCAAGGAGTGTAATCCATTAAATGCTACCTGGGTTGATATTATTCAAAGAAAGATTTTTTTTCTTCTTTTTTTCAATAAACGTTGGCCAAAAATATCAGATTTGGGATCTGTGGAACCCTGGCAATCTCTTGACATAAGTGTTGTCTTACTGTCTATGTCCGTAAGCACAAGAATCGCTACCATCTTGGCTTTATGCCAGGATAAGCACGCTTAAACCACCTCAAACGGTGGTCTAAATGTTAGACCTTTGGATAGATTGGTCTGTCCATAATTAAAGCACGCCATTAAATCAACAGAATTCATCAACCTTGTTCAGGACTTTTTGTGTTTTCGCCCAAAATGCCTGTGTGACTCTGGCCATCATTAACAGAAGGTAAAACCCCAAATTAGGTTTTTACTTGTTGTTGGCCTTGAAACCAAAATGAAGACGAAAGCAGTATTGTTCCAGGTGATCCACGGTCTATAGGGTTCTGGTGTTTCCCGTTTTACTCTTTAGATGTGGCATGTGTGACAGCTAGATGTCTTTTGTCCTTAGGTACCGCTGGAATGAGTTTGTTTGGGAATGTTAGCTCCAACTTTTGCCTATATGGTGTATTTCTCTGTGCATGATCAGGCACACAGGTGCGTCCGTGCTGAGGACCCCATTGGCTGGAGAAGACCAAGGTGTCCCCCTCATTTTACCTTGCTGCAGCAGTTAAACTAGACAATCTAGTTCTCTGCCTGGGTGGTTGCCATCCAGAGAGTGGCAGATGTGGCAGTGTGTGGTATTCTAATTAGGTTATGATCTCAAGGTGAATTGCATGAAGATAAATGGAACTTGTGTGCAAAAGCTAAAGCATTAGCATGTCTGTTGTATAGTTTAAAAAAAAAATTACGTTACATCAGCAAAGCAAAGCACCCAGTGAGTTTGAACACAGACATTTCCATATTTAAACCATACTTTCCAGGACACTCCCTCCTGACTCTGCCTTTGCATTATTCTAAGTTGTATCAATGCAAAGCTTTGTGGATTTGAATGCCCGCACCATCCAAAATGTTAAAGCTCAGCCTTCTGTCTAAACCACGGAACCGTTGGCGAATAAAGAAGATGAATGTGTACAAATCTGAAAGCAAACAGCCGAGATTGTCAGCACCACAGGAACACGACAGGGGCCAAGTGAATGATGATGTCGCTTAGCTTGCTGACAGATCTCTCGGTAAGTTGGAGAAGGCTGCTCTCATCTCTCCTCAGTTCTCCTCTCGCCTCCTCTCCAGGGACGGACATTCCGTCCAGAGCCATTTTTCAGTCAGTTTATTTCTTGATGCGGTGTAACCTGGGGCATCTCCCGCCGGGGAGGCTTTATGCGGTGATTAATGACGGGTATTTAGCCCAGGTACCTGAGGGGATCTGGAGCCCATCTGTACAACACTGACAGGTACAACACTGCACTTCGGGACCAGACAGGACGGCGCAGACCTGTAGCAGACTGTAGATAAGTGCCACCAGAACCAAAACCGCTGCTATATGTACCTAATGACTGATGCACAAATTCAGGGATGGTGGGTTTGTTTGTTTTTTTCCCCTTTCTCAAGAATTATACTTCCAGGGCTTCCAATAAAGGAGCAGGAGGACCTGCTGGCATGAGCCGGATGATTTAGACATCTATTATACGCTTGAATGCCTTGTCTTCTTCGCTCCATCATGGAGCATCCCACAGCAGAACAGGCCCAGATGCCAGAAGGACCCTAATGAGATTAGGCCGCGGACAGGTTGGTGGCCAGTAGCTGTCACAACCACTCTGTCCGTCTGGGGGAGAAATTTGTGCACGAAAGATGTACTCGTGTGAGCTTGCCTTAGTGCACGTGTGCGATGTGAATGTAAGAGGGTGCGTGCGCTGCGTGCTGCCACACTGATGGAGATTAATGAGCGAGGTAATCCATAGTCTGGCTCCGTCAGTGATCGACACATCAGCAGAGGCCCAGAGCCTGATGAGCAGATTGTGCAGCTCCGTCAGTCAGTACACATCACACAAATAACACAAATCAGTCTCCACGGTGACAGCCTCCTGGTAGAATTCCAAAGGAACAAAAATATCAAATTATCCACATAAGGAATGAATTATCTTAAATTTAAGAGCAGGTTGTCCGTCTTCTAAGTTATTAATTATCCCTGTGGATGCTTCCCTTCAACGTCCATAACTGTGATGGCAGCACAATGCTAACGATAGGCTGCCCATAACGTCAGCAGTCTTTGTGCACAATGCACAGCGCGCTGTGGCCCCCAGATGCCTTTGAAGCCCGCTGAGATCAAAAAAGCAACGCTCCACAGAGCGCACACTAGGTAAGGAGCGAGGGCACAACACGAGACGGATGGTTGGAAGCGAGGAGGACAATGGCTGCAGGACAGGGGGCTGCTGACTTCCGAAGATAAAATCATATTTGGAGGGCAGGCATCCAAAACTCCCCCCCCCTGCCTCCGTCTCCCCCCCGCCTTTCCTCCTTTATTCTTTGAATATGGACAATGACTGTTTGCGTTTACAGAACCATAAATCAGAGGTGCCCATTGCCACTGAGCAGCTGGCACGTTTGCCAATAATTATAATTATTAATCATGCCGATTTCACGGTCTTCAGCGGGACGGCGGGAGTCTGCACGGGACAGGGCGCGGCTGGCGCCTCCGGGAACGCAAAGCAGGCTGAGAGGGACGGGTGGGGGAGGGGAAGAGTGGAAGAGGGTTGGACAGAGGGATGGAGAATGCACGGACTTCATCAATAGCATGGATTTCGATGAGCAAGTCGGAACACTAGTTTTCCATATTACCTCCATCAAAGAGGTTATTGTTTTCCCACCTTCATCCAATGTCTGTTCATCAAAACATTTCCGAAATGACGAATCTTATCAAGAAGAATCAACTGTGTGTTGATCAGTATTGGGATTTGGATTTGAAATCACTTTTTTTCCGCATAGTAAGGGAATATTATCAGTTATCAAGTTGTTCACCAATGAATATGGCTTTATACACCCTGAAGAAAACCATTCTGAAGGGTGTAAAAAGCTATATTCATTGGTAAATCAACTTGATAACGATTTTATCATATACCTATAAATGATAAATGCTGTATGGTTTTCTGAAGGGTGTAAAAAGCCATATTCATTGGTGAACAACTTGATAACGATTTTATCATATACAGTGGTCCCTCGTTTATTGCGGGAGTTACGTTCTAAAAATAACTCGCGATAGGGGAAATCCGCGAAGTAGTCAGCGTTATTTTTTACAATTATTATAGATGTTTTAAGGCTGTAAAACCCCTCACTACACACTTTATACACTTTTCTCAAACAGGCATTAACATTTTCTCACTTTTCTCTCCTGTGTAAACACTCAAAGTTCAAACCTTAGTAGAAAAAAAAGAACGTTTTCCTATAAATAATTATGATGGCTTTTAGAACTAACAAATTTAATGTTAACGATCAACCTACGAGGTTGGACACATAAGAAATTATTAACAGTGACTCACCAGTATTTCACAGTTCCTCTGACTGCGCCTCTTTGTCGTGGAGCCGCTCCGCTGTCCGGATTGGCTGATTACTCGGGTGGTATGAAAAATATTACCCGTCCACGAAAAGGGTGTATTGCTATTTATTCTTTAGTGTTTTATCCAATCATATTGGAGTATCATTTATAGGTATATGATAATTTTCAATAGTAAGTCCCTTCGGCTGCTCCCTTGTTTGCACTCGGGGTCGCCACAGCAAATCCAAGGTGGATCTGCAAGTTGATTTGGCACAGGTTTAACGCTGGATGCCCTTCCTGACGCAACTCCACCTTACATGGAGAAATGTGGCAGGGGTGGGATTTGAACCCGGAACCTTCTGCACTGAAACCAAGCGCATTAACCACCATATGATAATTTTCAATACTCCCATAAATTTTGCAAAAGGTTTTCATCTTAACTCTGTGAACCTTCATGGACTGATCAATCTTACCAAGAATCAATTTTGTGTCAGTATCTGGATGTGGATTCGTCCATTTGCATATTTATGCACTACTTTTCAACTTTTCCATTAATTTCTCAAAAGGTTTTTGATGTATCCCAATGAAACCTGTTTGAAATAACTCATGTCATCAAGAATCAATATCTAATTTGGATTCTTGAGAAACCTGAAAATTAACTTATTTATTTATTTATTTATTTTTAAAAATGTTAAATTGCTGATATGGAAGCAAAATTTTATATAATGAGAAACATTTAATTATAGATCATTATCACTTTACATAAATCTGCATGTAATTTAAGAAATCAGAAAAAGTAGTATGTAAATAATTGCCCATTTTTATGTTAAAAAATGTCAGTATAGACAAAAAATAGCAGTTGGTTTAATAATGTACAGGTAATGACTGTAATTTCACAAAGTTTTTTTTAGGCAGTTAAAACAAAAACTACTATAAAAAATAAGATATTTTCAGTTAAATTATGATTTTTTTTTTAAACAGCGTATTGACAAATAAGTAACAATTTGTGCAGATAGGAATCTGGATCCAAATATGGCTACAAACATGCAATAATGTTGCAATTCAAAATGCAAATGTAATGTTTGACCTTGGCAGAGGTTTATTTGCTCTCAGTGCCTTTCTAGTTGGCATGTTATTAAACAAAGCATTTTAGGCATGTACTTTTTATTTTCATCCTTTTTCTTCACTGTGCAGTAATATAAAACCTCAGGTGATCATTCCAAACATCACAAACATACATCAAGCTTCTGGACGACTTGTGTTTTACTACTTCCATTCATTGTGGCAGCTGTTGCCGGCCCCCTCCTCCTACTCGCCCTCTGAAAGCCAGCTGCCTGGCAGAGCCCAGTAAAGCACCGTGAGGACCTGCCAGCTTGTATCGTCTGCCTTTCACTTCTACAATACTATAAATATGAGATGATTGTATAATTAGATGTTTTACTAGTGGAAGTGTGTGCGCGTTGGGAACTCGGCCATGTGTGTGCTCCAGCTTGTGAAAGTTTGTGCGTTTTGTCACGCACTACATATTCAGGAGTGTTGTTACACGTATGTATCGCTTGCGGGACAGATGGGCGCCGCATGAGCGTGACCCAAAGCCTGTTTCACCATCGCCAGTGCAAACCCAACAAATACCCTGAGACCTGCCGGGTCCAGCTTTTGGTCTGAGTTCAACACGTCTACATTGGCACAAACACACCCTGAACAGATGTGTTATTCAAATGTGACGATAAATAGCCGCTCTGAGATGGGATTCTTTTTCTTGTAAAAGTGGCTTTGCCTACATTTGGTGCTTCAGTGTGGTAAATGAGGAGAAGATGTTTAATAAATCCGTAAAACCTCTGGTTTTTAGAATCTAATCGCTGTCTGTCTTTCAGCTTGTCTCCACGGGAGGTGGGAAAATTGACAGCAGGTTTGATGGATGACCTCAGGTCAACTCTTCTTCTCCATCTCTTCTCATTCTCCGTCCTTCCTTCTCCTCTTGTCTCCATCCTGCTCCTCTGGATCTCCTTATCCTTTTCCATGCATAACACTGTGTCCCCTGGGCAGGTCCAGACAGGGGGCCGGTCTAGGAGGCCAGCCCCAGAAACAAAACACTCTCTGCCATTCGAATGCCCTCCCTCTGGGCCCCTGTCCTCCAGGGAGAGTGCTCTCCGCTGGACCGGGGCTGTTAATAAGCTGCTAATGAGGAAGCAGACCTCTATTCTGGACTAACATCAAGACAGATGGATGCATGCGACATGTTGGTTTTACACTTCCTACTTGTTCCTACTTGTGTTCTGGCTGGTTTTAGAGGCATATCATTAGTGACAGGTCTTAAACAGTAACCCAATTCATAAAAATATATGGATGTGTCTCAATTTACAGGCCACATCCTTTGAAGGCTGCATTTTATGAAGATCCAGTTTTTTGAGACTGCAGACACTGAACCATTAGTTCTGAAACGAGACGGTCTTGCCCACGGAACATTGTGTGATTTCATCATTATCTTATCCCGCCAGTACCCTCTGTTGACTACCAATGTTATCAGCTAGCATGAAGTACTTATTTACACTTTACTTATTTATAATTGTACATATGGAGCCAAAATTGTCTTTTCTATTTGTTTATTTGTTTTGTTTTTAAAATTTACCAACCATTTTGTCTTAGAAAAAAAATTGTGCCGTGACTCTTGGGATTATTTGGGCTGCGAAGGATACACCTGCTGTTCCTTTCCTTTTTTTTAGGGGAAAGAAGGCTGCAGTCATCTGACACATTGAGCCTTCCAAATGGGACGGTCTAGTTGGGCCATTACAATGCATGCTGTTGACAAATACAGCCTTTGAAGGATACAGTCCCTGAATTGAGCCACAGCCTGTATATACAGTATTTATGGCACCAGCTCTTGTCTTGTTCCATATCTTCCCTTTAGTTTTGTAACTGCTGTTGCCATGTTTTCAGTATAGCCTGATCTGTTAAAGCACATTCCTTGGAACATTTTGTTAGCACTGAGGTGTGAGTGAAGGGGAATATACTGTAAATACATGTAATACAGCTCTGAAGTGAGCACCCATGTGATATCACTAAACCAGGTATATTTAATCTCAGCACCACAGGTTGTGTCTTTGTCTCGCTTTCTCTCTGCGTGCTGTGAACTCTACAGGCCAGATGTACCTCTAAAGTGGAAACTGATGTCATTAAAGACAGCAATAGGATGAGGAAGTGTGCCTTTTCAAACTCTGTATTGTCTGTTCTGGTCCATCAGGGCGACAGGAGGCACAGTGTGGTCTGACAGGAGGTCTGCGCTCACATTGACACTCCATCATCCTGTGTGTGTGTCGACAGGAGGCCCATGCAGTGAGTCTGTGCCAGGCAGCCAGGCTGGTTGTGTCGAGCGGTGGGAGGCATAAGCGACAGGTATTGATATGGATTTGTCTCCAGTTGGCCCCACCACAGAGCCCGGGGACTGTTAATGGGCCTCTAACGGGATGACCAGCCCATGGACGCCCCCCCAGAACTCCTGGAGAAGAGGACATGATAACAGATGGAAGTGAAAAAGGTACTTTGGCTGTTTGACGGACACATGGAGCAAAGTGAGGGTGAGCAGAGGGCGACAATGACAGCTCCTGGTGGGCCATAAGAAAGTGACAGTGGTGATGTAGTGGAGCTTCTGCTCAGGAAGAGACAAACCCGTTGGCCCTGAAGGAACTCTTACAAAGCTATTCCGAAACAGTTTAAGTGGCTGTTAAAGTTGAAGTGGCAATGGAGAATTTCCAGACGGTGCTTTTGATTAAAGTTCATTAAAACATTGCTAGCAGCCAAACCTTTGAGTGCTGGACTCACCTTTGACCATTGCTTGGTTAAAGATACATCCTTATCCCAAAAAAAAAAAAAAAAAAAAAAATGAGTTCAGTAAGGATGGAACTAAATTCCACAGTACGCTCGAAATATTAAGAAAATAACACCACAAACCCACTTTGTTTGTTGGCATGGTCATGCTATGGAATGTCTCAAGAAATGTTGCCATGTTATGTTTTCTTACATGCTTTTTTATGTTTGTTCAGTGATGGTGTATCGGAGGGTAACTAGTCCCCACAGAAATTTAACAATAGTACCTGAAATTTTATGTACTCTGAGGTTATCAAAATTAAGGGTTCACCTACTAAACAAAGTCATAATAACAACAATTACTTGCCAGTCAAAACTAATTAAAAATATAATGTTATTTGGATGAATCAAAGAAAAAAGGAGGGAAAACCTATCATGTCAATTTTTGTTTCCACTTCTTTTTTAAATAAGTCGCTTTATTCTTGAGAGTTTTTTTTGGGGGGGGGGGGGGGGGGGGGGGGGGAGCTTAGCCTTTCTTAGGTACCTGGAGCTCCAAAGAAAAAAGGTTACGAATCACTACTTTAGTGAATATGCCATAGATCGTGAAGTGTCAGATGAATGGTTACTTAGAGAGTCAACGATGAGGCACACCACTTAACTACAACATTATGGCCATGTTTTTAGAGCATGATCCAGCACACAGTGTCATTAGAAAAGGTTAAGGGGATGCCCACGTTTCACCTGGCTGCAGCAGATAGATGGCTACTTTTGGGAGGTGAGGATGGACCTGTTGTCTACCTGGGGGGGTTGCCAACAAAGACCAAGGGCAGTTCTGTCATGTGTTGGATGCAGCAAAACATGGCACCAACTCCTATTCACACTTCCACATTTTACATGCACTCTTATATACATCCTCTGCAATTACCCATCACAATTACTGGAAACTAGGACCTAGGGACACAAGAAGCAGTGGGGTGCTACGCTCCGGCACTAGGAGACCAACTATACATTTTACAGATACTGACTCTGACAACAGCAGGGAAACAATTGTGAACCTAACATGTGCGTATTGTTGGTGGCTGGAAATCCATGTAGACATGCAAACTCACATGTAAACTCCACACAGAAAGGATCTGGGTGTTGATGGAATCAAACCCAAAGAGTGCTAACCGCTGCCTCGCGCTGAGGTTGGGTCATGGAAGAAATGCATCCATGTCACTCATGTCAAACTGAGTGCTAATTGGTGCTCGTTTAAATGCTTCCGTTTCTGACAGCGTTTCATGAAAGTGCACAGACAGAAACTTGTATCCTGCAAATAATCACCGGCGGTTCCTTGAGATCTTGAATAATGTCTACAATAGCTGAAGATAGTTGAAATATAATGGTCGACATGCCTATTGTGCAAGTTATGTCCGAAGTATTTATTCACATTGCACTGGAAAAAGAAAATTGTTGGACCAACTTAAAAAAGTGCTTCAGCTGGTAACAGGTACTTGAATGATGCTTCTCCAAATTAACTTATATAATTTTTTATGGCAACTTGTTAATTTAATTTCAATTATCTTAATTCATTTCAGTGTTACTGATTGAAGCAATTTCTTTAGGTTTTCTATTTTTAGTGCAGCTTTCAAGAGTGGCTCTAATTCGAAATTGAGCTTTAAGATCTCATCGCTCAGAGAAGTGGCTCCAAATTATATTCATTAGCATACACATCCTGCTTTAAATGACTCTTTGGCTTGTGTCCTGCTCAAACTTAGACATTTTTTTTTCCACAGCTAATCATATGTACTACATTACCCTGAAACAGTATGATGAAGTGTTGTGTACTGCTGCCCGACTGAAACAGGGTTGTGGATGGCTTGGCATTTCTCCCTGGCAGTAGTTAGTGTCATGGTTACCAGCTGCTGGATTCCAGTGCAGCATCCAGTGGCTATTACCACAGCATCTGCTGCCACTGACATTTTCAATATAACAAATCAGAACACTGCTGGTTTTATGACATGATGTACTGGAGAGAAAGACTATGATGAAATACTGGTTTTCTTCTTCCAAAGCAAGTGGAGGTATTGTGGGCTTCTGTGTATTTTCTGACATTGGGGGTTATGGGATTACTGACATTTGCTTGCCTGGCTGTCAACGGTACACTCACCGCCACTTTGTTAGGTACACCTTGCAAGTACCGGGTTGGACCCCCATTTGCCTTCAGAACTGCCTTATTTCTTCGTAGCATAGATTCAACAAGGTGTTGGAAACAGTCCTCAGCGATGTTGGTCCATATTGACATAATGGTATCACACAGTCTGCCCATTCTCCTCTTACGTCTGACATCAACAAGGCATTTTCATCTACACAACTGTTGCTTACTGGATATCTTCTTCTTCAGACCACTCTCTGTAAACCCTAGAGGTGATTGTGTGTTAAAATCCCAGAAGATCAGCAGTTTCTGAAATACTCAGACCAGCCCGTCTGGCACCAACAACCATGCCACGTTCAGAGTCACTTAAATTGCCTTTCTTCCCCATTCTAATGCTTGGTTTGAACTTCAGCAAGTCATCTTCACAACATCTAGATGCCTAAATGCACTGAGTTGGTGCCATGTGAACATGTATAACTACTAAAGCGGCCGGTGAATGTATATCTAAAAAAGTCTTGGGGTCAAGGAATAGAGTGAACTTAAAGGTCAACTTGGACCTTGATGTTTAACTGCTGCTCACTGGGGAGGAGCGAGGGTTGAGAAGGAGAGGCTGAGGAGGGAAGGTTTGTTTACATCCTGGCGTCTGGTGTAGCTGCATCAACCAGTTGCAGAAAAATCATTCATAGCGCCTTTTGCCATCAAGGTTGTTGTGTCACGTTTGGGAAATGTGATTTATGAGCAGCCATTAGAAAATGGGTGGTTGCAGCAGTTTAGTGTGATTACTGACTTTGAACTACAGTGAGGAAAATAAGCATTTGAACACCCTGTGATTTTGCAAGTTCTCACACTTAGAAATCATGGAGGGGTCTGAAATTTTCATCTTAGGTGCATGTCCACTGTGAGAGACATAATCTAAAAAAAATATCCAGAAATCACAATGTATGATTTTTTTTAAAATAATGTATTTGTATGTTACTGCTGCAATTAAGTATTTGAACACCTGTGAAAATCAATGTTATTATTTGGTACAGTAGCCTTTGTTTGCAATTACAGAGGTCAAACGTTTCCTGTAGTTTTTCACCAGGTTTGCACACACTGCAGCAGGGATTTTGGTCCACTCATCCATACAGATCTTCTTCAAATCATTCAGGTTTGGAGTTTCAGCTCCCTCCAAGGATTTTCTATTGAGTTCAGGTCTGGAGACTGGCCAGGCCACTCCAGGACCTTGAAATGCTTCTTACAGAGCCCCTCCTTAGTTGCCTTGGCTGTGTATTTGAGGTCATTGTCATGCTGGAAGACCCAGCCATGACCCATCTTCAATGCTCTTACTGAGGGAAGGAGGTTGTTTGCCAAAATCTCACAATACATGACCCTATCCATCCTCCCTTCAATATGGTGCAGTCGTCCTGTCCCCTTTGCAGAAGAGCACTCCCAGAGTATGATGTTTCCACCCCCATGCTTCAAGGTTGGAATGGTTTTCTTGGGGGTGTTCTCATCCTCTAAACATGGTAAGTGGAGTTGATTCCAAAAAGCTCTATTCTGCTCTCATCTGACCACATGACCTTCTCCCATGCCTCCTCTGGATCATCCAGATGGTCACTGGTGAACTTCAAATGGGCCTGGACATGTGCTGGCTTGAGCAGGGGGACCTTGCTGCCCTGCAGGATTTTAAACCATGACAGCATCATGTGTTACTAATGTAATCTTTGTGACTGTGGTCCCAGTTCTCTTCAGGTCATTGACCAGGTCCTCCTGTGTAGTTCTGAGCTTTCTCAGAATCAACCTTACCCCACAAAGTGAGATCTTGCATGGCATCCCAGACCGAGGGAGATTGACAGTCATCTTGTGTTTCTTCCACTTTCTAATAAATAATCATAACAGTTGTTGTCTTCTACCAAGCTGCTTGCCTGTTGTCCTGTAGTCCATCCCAGCCTTGTGCAGGTCTACAGTTTTGTCCCTGGTGTCCTTAGACAGCTCTTTGGTCTTGGCTATGGTCGACAGGTTGGAGTGTGATTGATTGAGTGTGTGAACAGGTGTCTTTTATACAGGTAACAAGTATCAAATACTTATTTTCCTCACTGTATCTGTGGCTGCACAGTAACAGTTCCATCACACTATTTTCAGATGTGCACTCACTTGCCACTTTGCTGTTAATAAATTTGACACCCTTTTTTATTTAGAACCACCTTAATTCTTAAATTGAGACTCATCAGACCAGCCAACACTTTTTATAATTTGATGATTGATGTAGTGAGTCCTCACTGATGCTCTTCAGCATACCTTGGATGTAACCAGTAGTTGTTTGAATTGCTGTGTCTTTTGTGTAAAGCTTGAACAAGGCTGACCATTCTTCTCTGACCTCTGCCAACAGCAAGGCCTTTTCTTTCTGTCTGAATGTTTCTTCATTTTTGTTTCATTCTCTTCAAGTGGTTGTTCATGAAAAGCCCAGTAGACAAGCAGTTGGCGAAATACACAATCCAGCCCATTTGGCACCAACAACAGTGCCACATCTTTTCGACCAACTCTACGTGCTTAAAGGCATTGAGTTTCTGCTTCAGGATTGATTGAATCAATGTGTTTTCATGAGCTTTTCATATCTACAAGGGAACAGGCCTCATGGAGGCTGCCATGTTGGTACAGTAGCCCAAGAGGCACATACATATGCCACCTTTCACTTTTTGACGCTTGGCTGGAAGACTGAAGAAAAAAGAAAGGATGTAACAGTGGTTGTTCCCATATACACTGTCTACAGATGGTGATGGTTTAGTGATTAAGCATTGGGCTTGAGACCAGAGGATCCACGGTTCAAACCCCAGTCTGACCAGAAAATCACTAAAGGGCTCTTGGGCAAAGTCTGTAATTACCAAGTTGCTCCCAGTGTGTAGTGAGTGCCTTGCATGGCAGCACCCTGCCATCGGTGTCTGTGTGAATGGGTCAATGCATAGCATCATTGTTAAAAGCTTTGAGAGATGGGAAGGTGCTATAGAGATCCAGTCCATTTACCATTCATACATGCATGTTTCTTCCACAAGAGAAGGTGAGGGAGCATGATGCCAAAGAAGTGATGCAACCTCACCACTAGATAAGACTAAATTTTACACACTGTAGCTTTAAAATGTTTGAATTGAAAAATCATCTTAACTTCTCTCTCCCTCTCTCTCTCTCTCTCTCTCTCTCTCTCACACACACACACACACACAAACACACACATCCCCCAGCACATCGTTGTGTCCTGTCTGATTGGGTGAGACCTCAAGGGAGTCATTATGTACAAAGCGTTAACATCTGCCAGACATTACTGAGCCAGAGCAGTTGTGATTTGTCCATATGATGACTCTGACCAATACAGACGTGTGTGTGCTGCTGTCACTTCTGGTTTCACAACCACCATAATGCCTGTTTATAATTAGAGCTGTGCTTTCCGTTCACACCGCTGAGCTATGCCAAAGCTGAGCTGCCACGGTCTGTCTGAGGATGCACTTAGGTCCTCTGTGCACAGTGATCTGTGCACCGAGATTGTTTTTGTGAAAATAATGTGGATCTTTTTTTTTTTTTTTAGGAAAACTGATTATTTTCTTGAGCCATGCACTCTACTTTTTGTGGAGATGACCATGCACATTGCTTTGCCAGGAAAACCAAACTTTAAAATTCTGCCTTTTATTACCTGTTGTCAAAGGCAGAGCAGGTCTAGGAACTGTTTGTGTGCATCTGTGTGGTTGATTTGTGCCTAATATCTTGACAAATACTTTGTTTATCAAAGTAAATTTTGGTATAAAAGTTCATCTCATGAAGATCTCAGATAAATTCAACATTAGATGCATTAGTGTCTGAACCCTATATGGAAGAACTGCACATGGTCTTCATGGATTGTGACCAAACTTTCTACTGTGGATTATACCTTGATGATAATTTGCACACATTTGGGTTCGACTCTGGAATCCACATTAGGGTAACTATCACCCTTGTTTTAATTGAAATCTGGAGTAAACAACGGTTTGAGGGGTTGTTTTCTCAATTTTTGCCCCCTTTCAGTCTACTCATGAATGTCAGCTCTGCCCATCACCTGTTCCTCATGTGACCATTTTCTCTCAGTCATATCCAGATTGTGGTGAATCCAACTTTCAGTGTTCAAGTCATAATTTCTCTTGGACTTCCAGCTGGGCTTTGATCATAGACTTTTTGGACTTCAGCCTTTGGTTCTTGGTTGTGTTGCCTCTTACACCTATAAATTAGCTTTGTTATATCCTCCCAGGAGGTTATGCTTTCATCACCATTCATTGCTTTTGTTTGTTTGCCTATCAGCAGTACATTCCATATAAGTCCTGAGGATACAAATGGTGGTTCCAAAATACTGTATCAAGGAAACATATGAGCCAGCAAATGCAAAAGACAGCGGGAGAAACTTAACTACAGCTGGAGTGATAACACACTGAAAACCACTCTGAGTACTTTGTATAATACAAAACATGTGTGACAGAGAATAGTGCAGGAAAACGACACCAGAGGGAACCAGAGAGAGAGAGAAGCCAGTGAACAGGAAGCAAAGATGCAAGGAGGAGATTCAAAAACATAGAGCATGGAAGAGAATCACAAGGGAACACAAACATAATCTAACATGGAAGCTTGGGGAACAAATAATACAATAGCGAGTAACACAAGGGGAATGCAAGGGATTAATAATATGGGGAAGAAATACCAGAGAGTAATAAAGAATATAATGTGCAGGAGGTGTACAACAAACACCAGAACTATGACACATTTAACACTTTTTTTTTTTATTAATTTGGAATAAATCTTGGAATAGATCCCAATTGGGTAGATCCAAATTTTGTTTTTTGTGTTTTGTTTTGTTTGTTTTTTTGTTGTTGTTGTTGTTGTTGTTGTTTTGTTTTTTTCAAGTATTACATGAACCATTATGAAAAAATAGAAATTTGTCTCATTTATAGTGAGATATCTACAGTATTTGATGGCGTTTTCGGGCCACATTGAATATTTTTTTTTTTCTTTTTTTGGACTTCAAGAATGAAGTCGTAATATTACAAGAATAAGGTCGGAATTTTACGAGAAAAAACTCGTGTGAAATTGTGAAAGAGAAAAAAAGTTTGATTCCGGAAATGAAACATTGACAGCACACAAAACAGCCTCTGTGACTCTTCTCTGTTGCGCCGCATCCATGTCAAATTTCTATAAAACAGTTTTGGTTGTTCATAAACCCAACTTTAAGGCACTGTTTAGTTAACTACTTGTAAGACTGTTTCCAAAAAAAAAACAAAAAAAAAAAACATCTAAGGCTGCTTCCACATGATAGCGTTAGCCTACGTTAGCTGTGCTGATGTGTGTCGACCGGGAAACTTGTTGTATTCTCATAAAATTACGACTTTATTCTCGCAATATTACGACTTTATTCTCGTAATATTATGAGTTTTTTTTCTCGTAAAATTTCAACTTTATTCTCGTAAAATTACTAATTTATTCTTATAATATTACGACTTTATTCTCAAAGTCTTAAAATTACGACTTTATTCTCGTAATGTTACGACTTTATTCTCAAAGTCTAAAAAAAAATAATAATTCAATGTGGGCCTAAAACCCCATCGTGACAGTATAAATGTGGCTCCTAATAAAATTTTTAAAGATGTGATATTTTTCTGTCTTAAAATACTTTACTTAAAGATTGTTTTAAGGCAGATTTTTATTACATGTCTCTTGTATTTTCTGCTGGGTGTTGTTTACATTGATATTGATCAAAATCACCAACTGTGACGGAGTCCGCCTGGCATCCCCATCAATGAGGGCTTGATGTGCCACCTGAATCAAGGCCAGAGGGAGGAGGCTAAATGGCTGCCAGCCAGCAGAATGGGTTAGGTAAGACCGGGGTTAACATCAGTGCCAGCTCACACACTCAGAGAACAACCACAGTGATAGAATTAAAAAAAACAAAAACAAAAAAAAACAGTTTGTAATCCTTGAGTTTGTCAAATGTTTCCAGCTCAGTGGAAAGGTGCAGCATCTGCACAGAGAGGAGCGGCATTGCTTCTCTGCCATTTAATACGTGACAAAGGTGTGTGTGTGTGTGTGGTGTAAATGTGGGCTGATGCCAAAACACATCCTGTGAGTTAGAGGGGTGTAACAACAGGAATATTAGTGTAATTCCCAAAAGACAGAATCCCTCGCTTTTAGTGTCCAGATAAAAGAAAGACCGAAAGCAACTTTTACTGGATCATTCTGTTCAAACATTATACTCACATTTATGAATCTGCAGAGGCTTTTATAAAAAGTGCTTTATAATCTCATTGTCTCATAACCTGAGGGGTCAGGAGGCTCCTTACAAGGTGCTGACCTGCACACTTGGGAACATTTGAAAGAATATTACAGAGGCTTTGTAAATGAAAATAAATGCAGACAAAGAAGCTCATGTCAAATAACGTAACTTCAACCACAATCTATCATTATGCATATGATAATGTGATTATTTCTTGCAACATGCCCTGACATGTCCAGCAGGTGGCAGACACGTCTATGGGATATTACATCAGCAAAACAAACTTGGTATTTGCTTCATCTGGTGCGTCTATGTTAAAGGTGTGATGGTACATCATTTCTGAAGACTTTTGTTTTTATTAATGTTACTTGAAATCCTCTAGCAAACAATGAATTAAATGCTTTGACATCAAAATGAAGAATAATAAACTTCACCCGTGGAAGCTGCAGGGCTGTAAAAAGAATATCCAGTTATCTTGTCATCTTGTCATTTCCAGACATGTTCATCTCATTTTTGGAACTGTCTGTACAAAGAGGGGTCTGATCTCTTTATTGGCCTTTTCTTGGCTCCTTCTCTTTGCGAGCATGTTTCACTTTGTTGCTCGCCTTTCCCTGCAGAGAGGGTGCTGTCACCCTGCACGCTGCCAGGCCCAGAGATGGCATGCACCCATTACCCATATATATATATATATATATATATATATATACATATATATATATACGTATATATATATATATACACACACACACACACACTATTAAAGTGAGGTGTTTGCTTGCTGTCGTCTTGCTCAGACATTAAATTTTCTCATATTTGAAGCATTTGGTAGCCAGAGGTTCTTTGATAAATATCTCTTCCACTAACATCTGTGCCCCTGGCCTGCTCCTGCATGTGCGTGCACACACACGCACACACAATGCACATTGGTTGACAATCAAGGACAGTTAGTTTTGAGCAGCATCAGGATAGTTAGGCTCTCACAGTCTCCAAACTACAGGCAACTGGCACGCAGACAAACACTCAGAGCGAGCACGTTTACAGCCAAAACACTGAACGCCATCTGTCAGTCACTGCAGGAGGACATCACTGCTGACATGCACACATATAAACATGCACTCTATAGCCAAAAATGCATTTATTACACAAAATGAGCAGCAACAACAGCTTCAGTGTGTGTGTGTGTGTGTGCGCGCGTGCGTGCGTGCGTGCGTGTGTGTGTGTGTGTGTGTGTGTGTGTGTGTGTGTGTGTGTGCGTGCGCACATGCAAGAATTTATTGTGCACATTTGGAGCATGCACATAAAACAAACAAACAAAAAAACACAAACAAAACAAAAAAAATGACCATTTTGTCTGGAATATTGCCCTTGTGTTAGTTTATTAATTTAAAAGTCCATAATATTAATAATTATAACATCTTTTTCCTCTCTCTCTCGCTCTCTCTCTCTCTCTCTCTTTCTCTCTCTCTTTCTCTCTCTCTCTCTTGCTCACTTGGACCCATGGCAACTTTAGATCTCATAGCTTTATTTTCTATAAAGATTTATCATTTCAAATCACATCTTTCTCAATAGAAGTGCTGTGATCTTAAGGCACAAAACAATAAGCACAAAGTTGATGCACTAGATGACTGCTGATATTATGCAGTTGGTTATTGATCAGACATTACAAATCCACATTAACCCTTTATAATCTGTGTGTGTTTTTAAAGCAACCCCACATGAATGAGAGAAGCAGTGCAAAAGAAAAGCTTATTCAAAACCTAAGCAGACTGAGCCACAAACCTAGCAATCAATCCTCTGCATGTATGGAATTACAGTGAAAATTTAAAAACCTCCTACTAGTGACATTGGGAAATGAGGGATCTACATTTTAGTCTGGAGCCTATCTTGTGGCTTAGCTAGCTTTTAACTGAGACACAAATATTTGGTCTGAGAACCTTGTCAATTGATATACCAGACACTGAAAGTTGCTGTCTTGTTCTGTCTTGCTTTTCTCACCCTGGATGACAATAAACTGTATCTCTTGATTCCATCATCTTTCAATAATTTTGACGACCAACATTGGCACACACTGCATGTTTATCTTGTGGAGCCTTATGTACCAGCCTGTGCTCTGCATTCCCAGAATGCAGGATTACAATGGTAAAGAAGAATATATATATATATATATATATATATATATATATATATATATATATATATATATATATATATATATATATATATATATATATATATATATATATATAAACTGTGTATTTTATGGGTGTTTATTATTAATCCATTTGATCTGATTGTACTTTGTATTTACAATTTTAACCACTTTTAAGCACTTTGACTTGAAAGGTATACCTGAAAGTGCTGTACAAATAAAAGTGTTATTATTATTATCATTATTGTTGTGGATATTGTTATTGTTGTTACTGTTTTAATTTATTTATTCATGTATACTGATACATGTCTCAATATATATCCCCAGATGTGTGAAAATAAAACCTTTCTTATACCAAAGTATGATGAAATTACTGATGTTGCCTGAAGACTATCACTTAGCTGCTCATACACAAAGTGAAAAAGTGATTTGTACAGCCTTATGCTCCCAAACATAAAAAGAGAGATCCTAATCAGCTCCATGTAACAAACTGTATGGAAAATGATTTATTTAAAGGAGAATAAAAGCAGTGGTATCAAGTCTGCACTTAGTAAAATACACTGAAGTTAGGGTTATATGTCAAATCAGAAGCTGTGTATCCTAAGCCCATATGTGTGTTTCAAACTGCACTTGAATACTTGAAAATAATAATGCATGTGGATGTCCCCCTGCAACTGCATCCTCTCACTTCCTGTGACCCATGTATGGACAAAGGCAAGTGTCAACGCCACCTCTCTAAATGCACAATTAACATGCAAATGAGCTCTGTTGCTAATGGTGATGGCAGTGTGCTCTTATGATGGAAATATGTTTTCTGTTTTTGGCAGTATGGGCTAAACATTAGTGCATGGAATCAGCTAAGGGCAGGCCAGGAGGCCCCGGCCCTTCCCTGAGGGCCGCCACAGATAAAGAGTGAGGGAAGGGCCCGTGCACCTGCTTCACTGATGATGACACGCACACAGAGGACGACCAGGCGCTTATAATCAGCCTCGTTCAGGCTGTCAGCCCGGTCAATAAGTTATCCCCCTCAACTGCTTTTGTTCTAGCAGCAGCTCGCCTGATGCGCCTGCTGCCCCTTGTTCAACTGAAATTTATTTTCAATTGCTGCCCTCAGGCTGCGGCCCTGCAGCAGCTCGCTGGCCGAGTGCATGATGACAGAGACCGTGCACTTCACACACTCACACACACAAACAATCACGGCTCTTCACTGAGAGTTTGTGCCAAATATGGTGTTTACTCTGGAGTGAAACTCCCACACTGTTTCAATGGCACATATATTGCAGAGCCACCAAATATTCAGATTTTTAAAATTTTATTCACATTAAAACAACTTTGAATGTTTCAGATAGATTTGGGAAAAGTGGCTCAGCCTGACAGCTTTGTCGCCTTGTTAGCATCCAAACATCCATCAAGGCCTATTTGAGAGTGAACAAAGCAGGTTTTTTTTTGTTTTGAGTGATAAACCATCCCAGTAACAGGTGTGTGCTCGCCAAAGGACCCGACATTTGTCAAATTTGATGAAAAGAGGAACTTACAAGTTCATTCAGTCATCACTGACTGGGCCATATGAAACAAAGAAACACATAAATTATTATAACTACTTATTTATTTATTCATACATAATCTGTTGTTTTTCTTTAAAAGATTTGATGAGTCAGATTTTTTTACAAGACATGTTTATTTATTTATTTTTAACCAAAATGTAATTTATTTCTACATTGTGTTTGTTTTTCCTTTCTATTTTCTGTTTTGCAGTCATTTCTCAATTTCATTTCACTTTTAGAGCATATTTTTTTAATTGATGTTTTGGTCTCTCTTTTGCCAAAATTTTCTGGCCTTTAATTTTAATTTTATTTTATTTAAATTTCAATCTCACTAGACTTTAATAAAAGTAATCAGACTACTTCTGTTGACCCAAGTTAGAAAATAAATTTTGCAAATATGAGCTGAAAAGGGACTGAAAGAAGAGACAGAAAATTAAACTTTTTGACATTAATATGCGCAATGTGGGAAAAAAAACATGCTTCTATAAATAAATGAAATTAATTTAATAATTGCGCAATTAATAATAATAAATGATGTGCAACTTTGCAACTCAGTAAATTTTGCAAAATAAAATGAAGTCTGCAGACTTCATTTAGTGGAGTTGAACACTAACATATGATTTAACACTATTTGACACTGGTGGAACCAAATGTAATCCTTGCAGAGTCTGTTATTTTTACTGTGCAACATCTACCGTGACAGCCCGTAACGTTCTCCTCGCTTCATCCCTTAAACATGCAACATTTGTCTTGTGCACGTTATTTGCAGATGTAATTTTTTTTATTATTGTTGCATGTGTAAATTAATGCCCGGAACGTGTACAAATGACGCCCTCTATGAATTTAATATAGTGCTTCATTGCAGCAGCTGCAGCAGTTGTCTCTGCTTTACTCGGCTCCTAATTAGGCAGAATTAAGAAGTATTTCTCGGCCCATTGACGAGTCCATTTCCTTTGAAACAGGAGCATAATAAACCTTAAGTAATTACCCCAACTCATGACTATTAACTCGCAAACGGGCAGCTTCCCTTGACAACATCCTCCTCAGTGTTGTGCGCTTAAAAGGCCACTGCAGCTCCCCGGCTATTTACATCCCATCTGGCAGCCTGCGACACACACACACACACACACACACACACACACACACACACACACACACACACACACACACACACACACACACACACACACACACACACACACAAATCTCATTCCTAAAGACAAAAAAGTGTAAAACGAACTCTTTCACTCTTTCCTGAGTTGCCCACAAACACGCAGAACTCATGCACCCCCCCCCCCCACACCCACACACACACACACACACCCACCCACCACCTCTAAACAAGTTACAAAAGGGCTTCTACTCCTTTTCTCTGTCATTCTTTCTTCATTTTTTTAATCCACGCACTCATTTGCATGCGCTGGAGCTGAGGAGGGGGTCTGATTGTATAATCTTCTGCATTTAGCAGCCTGTAATCCCGGTGCCTCTCTCTGATGTGATTTTCTTCTCTTGGTCCCACATGAACAATTAACTTGTAATCTGCACAAACATACATTCTGTCGCTGCAGAGATGAGACGACCGAGCACCCAAGGGACCCGGCGGACAAACTGCTGTGGGCTCCCAAAGCGGACCCCTTTCTGTTCCGCTGCAGCCCTCATTCCATTCTCATCTCTCTCTCTCTTTTCTTTCCAATTGTATTAGCTATATTTGAGAAAAAATTAAATAAACACTGATGACTATTTAATTTGTCTTGTGTGGCAGGAGGCCTGCATTTCTTTGTTGTGCAAAAATGACAAAATGATCACTAGAGTTGAATTTCTACTAAATTAAGGTTTTGTGACTGCCTCATAAACTTTACCCATTTAATTTTTAAAACTATTATTGCATTGTTAAAATAGCATTTAAACATAAACGCTAAATTCAAAACCAACTCAAGTACTGCGAAGGAAAAACACGATTTGATTATAAATGACAATAATTTTGATAAACATGTATTTAATTTTTTCTACTAAATGTCATGAAAAAAATACTTCAGGAATGTTTTTGTTAGTGTCTTTTAAAATTGCATTATCTGTGCTATTTTTGTGACTTCTTCCTCACATCATAAGCAAATCCAAAGAAGCTGTGTTAATGCTTAATTAAAATAGGACATTTTTGCTTCTTAAAAATTATTTTAAAATTCATAATTTTATACAGAATAATGTGGAAAAATATGGTACACATTCATGACAGGTACAGCAAAAAACAAACATTAAATTTATGTATTTATTCTTTAGTGAGTGTGCATCTACATTTCATTTATTTGTTATTAAATTTAAAGATTTATTATTTGTTTATTTTTATAATAAATAATTTCAGTTGAAAGGTTTCACATGTAAAATGTAATTTACTGTTCTTTTTTTAAAGTTAAGCAGACAGTGGATATTGTCCATAACGTCATTTTATTGAAATTTCATCCAGGGACACTGGGTGATAATAAATATTTCATCAATCATTCACAATGTACAAAAATAAAGACACAGGGTCTCTGGGCAAATTCAGTTTAACAAAAGAGATCATGCTGTGACGTCTGCAGGCCACAAAGGCCTTTCACCGTGTAAGAGCATGCACAAAAAGAAACCCCAACACAAATGCACACAGTGTGTCCTGCAAAATTATAATAATAATTATATATATATATATATATATATATATATATATATATATATATATATATATATATATATATATATATATATATATATATATATATATATATATATATATATATATATATAAATCATTGTGTCATTTTTCGCCAAAAACAAAATTATTTGAACTCAAGTTTTCAATCCTTGGTACAAGGCACAGAGAGCATTCTTCGTTTCCACAAAATGACACACAATTAAAATAAAATAAAATGCAAAACGAAATCTAAAATGTTCATGCGTCCTCCATCATTTTTCACATTGTGATTAAAAGTGGCTCAACACAAAGAGGATTCTGACATGGTGTTTACGTGACACAACTTTTCCGTTTTACCTTTCATTTGGTTAAAAAAACATTATAAGTCCTTGTTACAAGGAAGAAAATAACTTTTTTTTCTCATACACTAAACAAGAAAACGAACATCGCATGCATCAATGAGGCCAAATCCACCCACATGCCCTGAAATTTCTATTTACAAGCTTGGCTGTGTCTCTGCGAGTCTCTCGGGCATCATTTCATCCCCTCTTTGCTCTCCGCTGTCAGTCTCGTGAGGCCTGTGGAGGTGATAGGGATGTGGGGAGGAGGAGGAGGAGGCACCTGGCAGATGGTGCACGGACATGGCAGTCCGGCCCAGTGCTGGAACCCCGAACCCAGCTGAAGCCCCGGAGGCGCGGCCGGGGAGCCCTTCATCAGGGAGTGCGGCGCCCGCATGGACGTCAGTCCCGGCAGCGCGCTCGTCAGCGTGGACGACGTGGATGAAGACAGCGCGCTCCCGAGGAGTGGGTGCATCTGGTGCGCGGCGGCGGCGGCGGCAGCAGCAGCAGCGGCAGCCGCGGCGGCTGCAGCGGCGGGGCCGCCGCCGGAGTGTCCGCCGGCGCCGGTGGCGTGCGTCACGGTGCCGCAGTGGAACGCGGAGTGCTGACCGCCGTAAATCTCCCCCACCAGCCGCTTCATCTCATCCAGGGAGCTGGTGAGCATCAGGATGTAATTCCTGGCGAGAAGCAGCGTGGCGATCTTGGACAGTTTACGCACCGAGGGCCCGTGCGCGTAGGGCATCACCTCACGCAACCCGTCCATGGCCAGGTTGAGGTCGTGCATGCGCTTCCGCTCCCGGCCGTTAATCTTGAGGCGGAGTTGGTACATTTCCTCCTCGGTGACTTGTTTCTTCAGTTTGTATTTGCTGCTGCTGCTGCTGCTGCTGGAGCTGCTGGAGCTGCTGCTGCCCACCGGAGCGCCTTTGGACTCACCGGACCGACCTGACAGCAGGTCAGCACCGGGCATCTTCTGCTGCTCTCCGCTCTGCGTGGACGAGGACACGGAGGAGCCCACGTGATGGTGGTGGTGAAGCTGGTGGTGGTCGCGCAGAAACATGCCGTCCATGTCCGGGGAAGAGGCTCTGCTGCTCGGGCTGGAGTCGGAATTCATTTTATGGCTTCGTTTCCCGGGACGGGTAGGAGGTCGCTGCTGGCTTCCTCCCCACTCTCTCTCTTTCTCTCTCTCTCTCTCTCTCTCCCTCTCTCCCGCCCTCTCTCCTAAAGTCACCTGATGTCTCTCCTCTTTATGTCCTTTTGTCACATTAGCGGACCCTTGCTTGGTCCTGCCCGAGTTCTGGTTCTCTGCGGTCAGAAGGACTCTGATTGTGCCTTTTTATATCCGGTCAGAAAAGCGCCTTTCCCTTTCAAAGCGCCTCGTTAGGAGGACGCGCCCCGTTTTGGAAAGGGGGCGGTGTGCTTTGACTGTTCCAGTGACCAGAGAGCCTCTCCTCTCCTCTCCTCTCCTCTCCTCTCCTCTCCTCTCCTCTCCTCTCCTCTCCTCTCCTCTCTGCGCCTTTTTTGCAGAGCGCGCACTGATTTTCCGCGTTTCGTGCTATTTAACGCGTGCTGCATGCGCGGAGAAATTAAAAATTGTTGGCACTGAACAGTCAAAAGTTAAAGCAGACTGTCCGATCGTTGTCTCTCTTGCAGAATGTTATGCATTGCTCATATTTGCTGTGAAACTTTGATAAAGTTGTGTTTGTCTTTTACTGTAAGCTCAAAGAAGAAAGGGGATAGACGATGAAAAACTTGACAAACAGCTCGTTGGATCAAACCTGGTGTGATTGTCTGGCTTTCGAGTATATATATATATAAAAAAAACAGATCCCGCAAGGGAAATTGTTTTCCTTTTCAGCGGCTCTTGGGGGCCACAGGGGTTCGAGGCCTCCTGGGACAGAGGTAACCTGCTCGGCGCGCTGCTGGCCATATGGCAGCATGTGCTGCACCAGGCGCACCTCATGACTCGGCCTTCATAAAACTTCTTATAGGCATCATCGCCGTTATAATAATAATAATAATAATAATAATAATAATAATAATAATAATAATAATAATAATAATAATATTATTATTATTATTATTATTATTATTATTATTATTATCATCACTATTGCGCAGTATAAATGAAATATTGAATACTACTACTATTATTAATAATAATAAGAAGAATTTTTTGTTAGATTTATTACTGATTTTAATATAAATATTTTTTAAATATTTCACCCCCAAGCAAAATAGAAAATAAAAATGTAATTAATAATTGAATTTTATAAACTGTCAGCACACAAAAAATGTTAACTTCATTACATTTAAAATAATTAACAAACAACTGCTTGTCTGAAACGTTTTAGTGATGCTTGAACGTTTAGTTTCAAGATGTGCAAAAAATTTACAAAAAAATCCTTTTAAATGTTCAAACATTTCTTTTTCAATAGAAATCAAAATTAGAGATATTTACTCTCCCCCAAAGCCCCGCCTCCAGTTTAAAAGAAACTAATTGATTATCGTGTTACAAACTTCATTTTCAAATATATATATTGAAACAACCAAAGATTGGTTGAAATGTGTCCAACCAATTGGATTGTTGGACACATTTCAACCAAAAAGATTGGTTGAGATGTGTCCAATCCAACCAATCTGTTTTTAGAGTATATATATATATATATATATATATATATATATATATATATATATATATATATATATATATATATATATATATATATATATATATATAAAATAAAGAGACAAACAGGTTTTGTTCTTGTATGTGCAGCAATGGGTACACGGCAAATGATCACTTAATACGAAAATTGTTGAACACAAAATCAACCTGGTTTGCTTATAAACCTGAAGGAGGCCACCAAAAACTTAAAGAAATTCTGCTATTTTGAAGATGAAAATAGATCAAACCTTACCAGCTGAGGTACCAGCTTTGCTGAAGAAGGATAATTAATAAGTGGACATTCAATTTTTCACTGGATAATTCTGTTGAACCTCAGGCTAAACAATTTCTTAGACAGTCAGTTTAGACAATAAATAAAGTTCAGCACTTAGATTGCTGTATAGCCTGTAAATCAAACATGTTTAGTTTCCTATTAGTGTTGAGATATTTTTTAACTTTATTGTTTCATGTTTTGTATTTTATTATGTTAGAATAATTAAGACCATGCAAGCTGTGGTGGCCAAGTGGTTAATATGGTTGGTTTCAGTGCGGAAGGTTCCCGGTTCAAACCCCACCCCATCCATGTAATGTGGAGTTGCATGAGGAAGACCTGTGCCAAATCACACCCTCACAGAGGATGGGGGTTTCAGCGGAAATAATTTGGAATAGGAGGGTTTGAGTGGAAACCATTCAGAGTAGAGGGTGGGGGGTGGTTTAGGCATCATGGAAAATCAGGTTACCTAACCTTTACCCAGTTATCAGGCTGGATTGTCAGGAATTATTGGACACAAATGCACAGCTCAAACAAACAGTTGTGGTTGTACAAAGGCTTTACTTTACTTTAGTTTACTCGGGTGGATAGCAGAGGTCAATACACAAGTAGGCAGTGTTGTGTGGGCCGCTGAAGAGGAGGTACTGCTGGCCCACCACCACCAGAGGGCACCCTGCCTGGAGTGAGGTTACCAATCATCTGATCCGCAGAGGTATATCTGCAAGACGTCATCTCCACTTCTCTGCCGAGATATCGCTCTACCAAGGAGGTAACGATCTCAGCTGACTGTGTTGATTCTCTGACAGGAATATCTATTGCTTGTGTGTGTTGGACAGCAGATATTCTGTTTCTTTTTTCGACGAGAGGTGGAGGTGGCATTCCCACCATACGTGTTGCTGGGTGCACACGCACCCACATCTAACTGTTTTTGTTCCTTGCCAGCAGTACCAGATCCGACAAGCGGAGGCTGTGGCCACCTGGGTGTTCGGGACTTGGCGGCTCCAGTATTCCCGGGGTTCGGTGGCGGAGGAAATCGTGTGGTTCCGGTTCTGCTTTGGACGGACGTCTCTCATCTTTGAGCCTGCCCACACGTCACCCTTGTAATTGACTGACTGTTAAATTTCACATTCGCCGTGTTGGTTGTGCTTTTTCACAACAGTAAAGTGTTGTTATTTGACTTCCTTCATTGTCCATTCATTTGTGCCCCTGTTGTGGGTCCGTGTTCCTACACTTTCACAACAGGATATCGCGGCCAGCGTCATGGACCCCGAGGGGCGTCAACCGGCTGTTGAACGGCCAATGGAAGAACTGGGCGCACAGGCGTCTGCAGGAGGAATGATCGGTGAGTTGCAGCGAATCCTCACCGCCTTTACGGCTCGGTTGGATCTAATGACCGAGCAGAACGTCCTCCTTAACCGCAGGGTGGAGGCTCTCGCCGCTCAGGTGGAAGCGCGCCCTCAGGGCGCTGCTGCGGCTCTCCCTCCTGTCGATCCTGTGCGCAACGTTGACATTCCACAGGTAGTTCAACGACCCCTCCCACCTTCCCCTGAAGCATACATAAGCCCTCCAGAGCCGTACGGGGGTTGTGTGGAGACGTGCGCGGACTTTCTCATGCAGTGTTCGCTCGTCTTCGCACAACGTCCCGTCATGTACGCGACTGATGCTAGTAAGGTAGCTTATGTGATTAATCTGCTTCGCGGTAAGGCACGCGCTTGGGCTACAGCGCTCTGGGAGCAAAATTCACGGCTCCTTCAGACATATGATGGGTTTGTGAGGGAGTTCAGAACAGTGTTCGATCACCCAAATAGAGGAGAGACCGCTTCAGCCGTGCTGCTGTCAATGAGACAGGGGCGCCGGAGCGCAGCTGCTTATGCAGTCGACTTCCACATCGCGGCGGCGAGGTCCGGCTGGAATAGCACTGCCCTCCGTGCCGCCTTCGTAAACGGACTGTCGTTGGTCCTGAAGGAGCTCCTGGTGGCTAAGGACGAACCACGGGATTTAGACGGGCTTATTGATCTGGTTATACGATTAGACAATCGGTTAGAAGAACGCCGTCGGGAACGAGACGAAGGGCGTGGCCGGGCACGCGCCGTCCCTCTCCCTTCCGGTTCCAACCGAGCTCCGCCCTCCCCACGCTCCACGGCCTCTACGCTCCGTGTGGTTACAGCTCCCCCTGCTGATGAAGCTATGGACACGAGCAGGGCCACATTTAAACCACCGGATAGACAGAGGAGGCTGGTCCGCGGAGCGTGCTTTGTTTGTGGCTCGATAGAGCATCAAGTGAGGGACTGCCCCGAGCGGTTAAACAACCAACGCCCGCCCCTAGAAACTGGGCTAGGGGTGGGCCAAGACATTCACGTGGGACACACCCATATTGCCACACGACTCCCGGTTACAATCCTTTATGAGGATTTAACCCTTCAGGCCCCAGCACTGGTGGACACGGGCTCAGAAGGGAATTTGCTAGACAGCAAATGGGCCAGGGAGGCAGGGCTCCCTCTGGTGGCACTTACTTCACCTGTGCAAGTACGGGCACTAGATGGCTCCCTACTCCCTTTAATCACACATAAGACACCTCCAGTAACTCTGGTGGTGTCAGGGAACCACCGGGAGGAGATCGAGTTTTTTGTGACTCCTGCCACCTCCCGCGTGATTCTAGGGTTCCCCTGGATGTTAAAACACAATCCCCAGATCGATTGGCCGTCCGGGGTAGTGGTTCAGTGGAGCGAGACCTGCCATCGGGTATGTTTAGGTTCCTCGGTTCCTCCCGGTTCCCAGGCTAAGGAGGAGGTCAGAGTCCCGCCCAATCTCGGGACAGTGCCGGTGGAGTACCATGACCTTGTGGACGTGTTCAGCAAGGATCTGGCGCTCACCCTTCCCCCGCACCGCCCGTACGATTGTGCCATTGATTTGGTTCCAGGCGTTGAGTTCCCGTCCAGCAGGCTGTACAACCTCTCACGACCTGAGCGCGAATCAATGGAGACCTACATCCGGGACTCTCTAGCTGCCGGGTTGATCCGGAATTCCACCTCCCCGATGGGTGCAGGTTTCTTTTTTGTGGGGAAAAAGGATGGCGGACTACGTCCATGCATTGATTACAGGGGGCTGAACGAAATCACAGTTCGTAACCGATACCCATTGCCCTTATTGGATTCAGTATTCACGCCCCTGCATGGAGCCCAAATGTTCACTAAGCTAGATCTTAGAAATGCGTATCACCTGGTTCGGATCCGGAAGGGAGACGAGTGGAAGACGGCATTTAACACCCCCTTAGGTCATTTTGAGTACCTGGTCATGCCGTTCGGTCTTACAAACGCCCCCGCGACGTTCCAAGCATTGGTTAATGATGTCTTGCGGGATTTCCTGCACCGATTCGTCTTTGTATATCTGGACGATATACTCATCTTTTCTCCGGATCCTGAGACTCATGTCCGGCATGTACGTCAGGTCCTGCAGCGGTTGTTGGAGAACCGGCTGTTTGTGAAGGGCGAGAAGTGCGAGTTCCACCGCACTTCTTTGTCCTTCCTGGGGTTTATCATCTCCCCTAACTCCGTCGCTCCTGATCCGGCCAAGGTCGCGGCGGTGAGAGACTGGCCCCAACCCACCAGCCGTAGGAAGCTGCAACAGTTCCTCGGCTTTGCTAATTTCTACAGGAGGTTCATTAAGGGCTACAGTCAGGTAGTTAGCCCCCTGACAGCCCTGGCCTCACCAAAAGTCCCCTTCACCTGGTCGGATCGTTGCAATGCCGCGTTCAAGGAGTTGAAACGGCGCTTCTCGTCTGCACCCGTTCTGGTGCAGCCCGATCCTAGTCGCCAGTTAGTGGTTGAAGTGGACGCCTCGGACTCAGGGATAGGAGCTGTGCTTTCCCAGAGCGGGAAGACCGATAAGGTCCTTCACCCGTGTGCCTATTTTTCCCGCAGGTTGACCCCGGCCGAACGGAACTATGACGTCGGCAATCGAGAACTCCCTGCGGTGAAAGAGGCTCTTGAAGAGTGGAGACATCTGTTGGAGGGAACGTCCGTGCCATTCACGGTTTTCACTGACCACCGGAACCTGGAGTATATCAGGACCGCCAAGCGGCTGAACCCCAGGCAAGCCCGCTGGTCACTGTTCTTCGGCCGTTTTGACTTCCGGATCACCTACCGTCCAGGGACCAAAAACCAGAGATCGGATGCCTTGTCCCGGGTACATGAAGATGAAGTCAAAGCGGAGTTGTCGGATCCACCGGAACCCATCATCCCGGAGTCCACTATCGTGGCCACCCTCACCTGGGATGTAGAGAGAACCGTCCAGGAGGCCCTGGCACGAAGCCCGGACCCCGGAACTGGGCCGAAGAACAGACTCTACGTCCCACCAGAGGCTAGGGCTGCAGTCCTGGACTTCTGTCACGGCTCCAAGCTCTCCTGTCATCCAGGGGTGCGAAGAACCGTGGCAGTTGTCCGGCAGCGCTTCTGGTGGGCGTCCCTAGAGGCCGACGTCCGGGATTATATCCAGGCCTGCACCACCTGCACCAGGGGCAAGGCTGATCATCGCAGGGCTTCGGGACTGCTCCAGCCGCTGCCCGTGACTCATCGCCCCTGGTCCCACATCGGCCTGGATTTTGTCACGGGCCTCCCGCCGTCCCAGGGCAACACCACCATCCTCACGATAGTGGACCGATTCTCCAAGGCGGCCCACTTCGTGGCCCTCCCGAAGCTCCCAACGGCCCAGGAGACAGCGGACCTCCTGGTCCACCACGTCGTCCGGCTGCATGGGATTCCAACAGACATTGTCTCCGATCGCGGTCCCCAGTTCTCCTCGCAAGTCTGGAGGAGCTTCTGCCGGGAACTGGGGGCCACGGTGAGTCTCTCATCCGGGTATCATCCCCAGACCAACGGGCAAGCAGAACGGGCCAATCAGGAGGTGGAACAGGCCCTGCGTTGCATGACGGCCGCGCACCCGGCGGCCTGGAGTACTCATTTGGCCTGGATCGAGTATGCCCATAACAGCCAGGTGTCGTCAGCCACCGGCCTCTCCCCTTTCGAGGTGTGTCTGGGGTACCAGCCTCCTTTGTTTCCGGTGGTTGAGGGAGAGGTCGGTGTGCCCTCGGTCCAGGCCCACCTGCGGAAGTGCCGTCGGGTGTGGCGTGCCGCCCGTTCTGCTTTGCTGAGGGCCCGGATGAGGACGAAGGCCCATGCAGACCGTCGGCGGACCCCGGCCCCTACGTATCGGCCAGGGCAGGAAGTGTGGTTGTCAACTAAGGACATTCCCCTCCAAGTGGTCTCCCCTAAATTGCAGGATCGGTATATCGGTCCGTTTAAGATCCTCAAGGTCATCAGTCCAGCCGCAGTGAGGCCGGAAGCTGAAGCCTCACTGCGGATCCATCCCGTTTTCCATGTGTCCCGACTTAAGCCACATCACACTTCACCCCTCTGTACTCCGGGTCCGGCACCACCTCCTGCCCGGATCATCGATGGCGAGCCAGCTTGGACTGTGCGCCGGCTTTTGGATGTCCGAAGGATGGGCCGGGGCTTCCAGTATTTGGTGGACTGGGAGGGGTACGGCCCCGAAGAATGCTCCTGGGTGAAGAGGAGTTTCATCCTGGACCCGGCCCTCCTGGACGATTTCTACCGCTGCCACCCGGACAAGCCTGGTTGGGCGCCAGGAGGCGCCCGTTGAGGGGGGGGGGTCCTGTTGTGTGGGCCGCTGAAGAGGAGGTACTGCTGGCCCACCACCACCAGAGGGCACCCTGCCTGGAGTGCGGGCTCCAGGCACCAGAGGGCGCTGCCATCTCACAGGAGCAGCCGGGGTGACAGCTGTCACCTACGACAGCTGTTACCAATCATCTGATCCGCAGCGGTATATCTGCAAGACGCCATCTCCACTTCTCTGCCGAGATATCGCTCTACCAAGGAGGTAACGATCTCAGCTGACTGTGTTGATTCTCTGACAGGAATATCTATTGCTTGTGTGTGTTGGACAGCAGATATTCTGTTTCTTTTTTCGACGAGAGGTGGAGGTGGCATTCCCACCATACGTGTTGCTGGGTGCACACGCACCCACATCTAACTGTTTTTGTTCCTCGCCAGCAGTACCAGATCCGACAAGCGGAGGCAGTGGCCACCTGGATGTTCGGGACTTGGCGGCTCCAGTATTCCTGGGGTTCGGTGGCGGAGGAAATCGTGTGGTTCCGGTTCTGCTTTGGACGGACGTCTCTTATCTTTGAGCCTGCCCACACGTCACCCTTGTAATTGACTGACTGTTAAATTTCACATTCGCCGTGTTGGTTGTGCTTTTTCACAACAGTAAAGTGTTGTTATTTGACTTCCTTCATTGTCCATTCATTTGCGCCCCTGTTGTGGGTCCGTGTTCCTACACTTTCACAACAGGCAGTCCAGGAAAAGCACCAGTACAAAAATCATCAGGCGTAAGGCGTGGTCATTGCAACAGGCTGGAGGTCAGGAACACACAAGGAGGCAGGCAGGCAGGACTATGGAACACAGGTACAGAGCTGGAATGTGGCTCAAGGCACAACAATCTGGTTAAGGACTAACACACCCAGTGAGCTTATATAACCCCAGGTGATGAGCAGCAAATCAAGAACAGGCATGCATGGAAAGCACCAGAGAGAGGGAAACACCTACCACCAAGAACCAACAGTCAGAGAACAGAGACAGACAGACCCAGGCAGAAAAACCCAGCAAGAAAATAAACATACAGAACCCAATGAATAAGAAAAATAACAGACAGGCCAGAGAAAAATAAAAACAGATAGCCAAACAAACTCAAACCCTGACTCCAATTGGTGACACTTAAATGGCATAACTTGTTGAAACCCCTGTACTCTGAACGGTTTCCGCTGGAAACCGGTGTTATACTTTGTGATGAAAACAAGGGAGCAGTTGAAGGGACTTACTCAAATAATTAAGGCCATTGTCCCTACACACTCCAATACAGTAGGTGGCAGTATGGACCTCTAAACCTGTAGTGATCTGCCAATAAATGCAGATGATTTGCACTCAAGTTAAAACTTACACACACGTGTGTGAAAGTTTTAACTATATTTTCAGTGTAACTCTAACCAGCGTAAGTGTCTACCCTCTCCAAACTTTAACCATCACGGTTAAAGTCTGGAGAGGGTAGAGGTTAAAGGTTAAACTTCATCCCAGTTTGTGTCCCTGTCACGAAATGAATTTGTGCCCCCATTACGAAAAGCACCCCATATTTGTACCCCTGTCACAAACTCGTAGTTTAATATACTTTTCATAACCCAGTTCCATGAACTGGGTTGGGGTGATGACGTTTAAGGTAAAGGCCATAAACCAGTGATTTATGATGGATTTATTCATTCATATATGATGGAAACAATGTCATAGTAATGTTTGTGCTTTGCTAACTGCTAATAATACAAATATTTACTAGTAGAGCGTGTTGCAGTTAATTGCAGACCCTAAATAAGCATGTTTTTGATTGTGGGAGAAAACTGGAGTGCCTGGAGGAAACCCACGCAGACACGGGGAGAACATGCAAACAATAATAACTAGAAGCACTCGGAGAGCCCAAACCTCTGCCAAGGCCATAGAGTCACTGATGTCACATGGAATACCCTTTGGCAAAGAAACTTATTCCACATCGTTTCACGCATCTACCGTCATGTTTCAGATTCAGTGGTTAAACCCTTAGATCTTCAGCAAATGCATTTATAAAGAGAAACTGCATGAACTACACAAGTTTTTTGTTATTTTCTAATAAGTTTATTCAATGAGGAGAAACAAATGCTAAATTATTGTTGTGTCATAACTTAATTTTTGTTCAGCCTTTGTGACCCAGCTTCATGAAGTTAGATGCAAAATGTTGAAATTGGCCCTATCCTGCAATGATAAAGAATCCTTTAAAAAATGACTGGATCCGGATCATCTTCCGGATCATGACCAAAATTTAATGACTTCTAAGTTAGGCCAAGATACACCTCTGGTAAAAATTCGTTGAAATCCGTTGAGGATTTTTTGAGTAATCCTGCTAACAATCCAACCAACCAACCAACCAACCAACCAACAAATAAACGGACGCGACCGAAAACATAACCTCCTTGGCGGAGGTAAGCTATAAATACATATTGAAATCAAGGGTCAGTTGCTTTGAAACTAGACTGCTTGAATGAATTGACTGTTTTCTTGAGGTATTTTTGTATCAAAATGCTGGAACAATAAATTTAATAGAATCAGTACTGAGCTGCTGAGAGGCTCTCATCATTTGTGAGGATTGTACAAATCTGTTTTACTGAGCAGGAAGCAACTGAAGCAATTCTCCATCCATCCATCCATCCATCCATCCATCCATCCATCCATCCATCCATCCATCCATCCATCCATCCATCACTTCAAGCCACCATAATAAAGTCTGTCTCAAACTCTTCTTGTGCTCTGTCCTTTTCCAATGACCTCGCCCTCACAGAACAGTAAAACTAAGTGTTCTCAGCCACATTGTTGGTCCAGCAAAAGAGCCCTTCTCATAAAGGTGCTGCCAATGCAAAGAAAAGCACTGCTTGGCTTTGCTCTCTCTTGGTGGCATTTGAAAGTGTAAAGCTTTGAATACCAATTTCTTGAACTGGACATATGTGAATCCGCTGTAAGCCTACTAATCCTGTCTCCAAGTGTTTCTTTGTGCGGGGGGCAGCCTCACACACCCAAGAGAAAGTGTTCCTAATCCGGCCAATGTGGAAAATGTGTGAATGAGTGGGACAGAGGAGGACTGAGGTGTCCTAATGTGTTTGTGGTTGTTGTGCCTGTGAATGTGTGAACTTCTCTTTATTTATGTGTGTGTGTGTGTGTGTGTGTGTGTGTGTGTGTGTGTGTGTGTGTGTGTGTGTGTGTGTGTGTGTGTGTGTGTGTGTGTGTGTGTGTGTGTGTGTGTTGTTGATTGTACGTCCAGCTGAGCTTCGTAGATGTACATTACACTGGTCTAAGTTACTTCTTCTCAAGTCTTTTATTAATCTGCTTTATTTCTTGACTTGATCTTTTTGATATTCCTCCTCTCTCTCGCTCTCTTTGCACATCTTCCACCAGTTTTCTGCAGAACTACATTTATTTTGCTGTCTGCAGATCATATTGTTTATGCCCAGATGGAGGAATCGGATTTTGTGTTTGTCAGGGAATATGCATCACAAATCGCTGAGAGAACCGATCGCGTCTCTCTCCTGGGTGGGCCAGGTCGCTATAGGTCGCCTCTAATAAGCTCGGGGCAATAAACGCTGAATGGAGGCGTCCCTCCAGCAGCATGTAAAGACACTGAAACCCAAAGTCAGCAGCAGCTGTCTACTGTCACTGTGACACAAACAGTGTCAGCTGAAAGAAGCAGAGTGCTCGATGGGAAGCAATTTGGAGCGAAACACAAGATCAAGGTCACAGCAAGACACTGGCGTAGGAATCGGGAGTGGGGGTGCAGGGGGAGCATGTGCCCCCTCACTTTTTAAATGGATTTTGTCTCCCAAATGTCATCTCTACTGTATTATATTTCTGATTCCATTTCCAGCTTGTCAAACAGCCAACACACTGTTTTGTTTAGATTTGTACAAAGGTTAATAGCAGAACACCATCCTGTTGCATGCTGGGAACTAGGGTTGGGAAACTGAGGGCCAGTTCCATATTTTTCAGGACATCGGAATTATATGCCTCAGACATGATCAGTTCCTCTTTTCAAAGGCGGCATGTTCTGCATTACAGAAATGTACGTGTCATGATGTCATGTCTGGCATCATGACATCAAAACCTGCATCTTCCAACAAAACAGCTGCATTAACTTTGAAAACCTATGTAAGCCTCCATTTTTTCAAACTCTAAGTTGATTAGGAATCAAGAAGGGAATGGATGAGGAATTGGACTGATAAGCAGAATCAAGCACTCGGAGAGCGCAAACCTCCACCAAGGCCACTGACGTCACATGGAATACCCTTTGTCAAAGAGACTTATTCCACGTCGTTTCACGCATCTATCATCATGTTTCAGATTATGTGGTTAACCCTCTGGGGTCCGAGGGCATTTTTTGGACAGTTCACGCGCCTGGCATAAATGTTTTATTATTGCTGTTAACAGCTCTCCCTGCATCCCACAATCAAGTTTTATGTCTCTTTTTCTTCAGGACAACCTGTACTTTCAAAATATATATGCTATAGTTGTGTTTTACAAGTGTAATAAAGGTTTACAATCAGAAATAAGAAAGGAAAAAGTAAAGCAGTAAATAATTTTACACACACATTTATTCAAAACACACAGCAAACTATAACAAACTAGTAACACATCACTCCTAAAAACAGTCTTTGGTGTGTCACGTGAGGTGAATCTGCCCTATGATGGGATTTTGGAAAACCATGTGACGGTGAACCAATTCCGATTGGACACTCACATTGCGCACGTCATCACACAGCTTCTATGAGGAGTACAAAGATGGTGGATGGTGGCTCAAAATCTCATGTCATTAAAAAGTTATTTATAATTTAGTAAATCTCAGAAACTTACCTTTTTTTTTTTGCTGAAAAGTTAACTCCGCGGACTTTCAAGCCAGGTATTGACCATCTTTGTACTCCTCATAGAAGCTGTGTGATGACGTGCGCAATGTGAGTGTCCAATCGGAATTGGTTCACCATCACATGGTTTTCCAAAATCCAATCGTAGGGCAGATTTACCTCACGTGAAAAGCCAAAGATCGTTTTCAGGAGTGATATGTTACTAGTTGGCCTGTTTGAATAGCCCCCTGGGTGCTCCAATGAGTACATACTATTAGTACATACTCAGTGTGCCCTGCGCCATTATGCACAGCGAAAGTGAAAGCAGAGGAGCAGATGGAGAGCCTCTGATGACAATCTCACATGCTCAAACAAAGAGTGTGTAACTATCAGGATTGCTCCACTAATTTGCATGTGAATGTTACTGGATAACTCTGTTGCTTTCTCTGCGTAAAGCACTGTTTACCATATCAAAATAAAACGCATAGACCATTTTGTATATATTGTTCAAAATGTGCATTTGTGTTTATTGTCTGAACCTTTTTTGTTGTGTGTTGGGGGGGGGTTTGGCTGGACAAGGTTGGGTTGTTTTGTGTTTATTTTCCTTCCCAGGTGATTTGGGGCTGTTCTCTGAGGAAAATGTACTGCAGAAGAGTCTCTCTCCTCTGTTACGATGATTGGCTGCGCCTGTTGCATTCTCGTGCGGCTCTCTATCAGGACAATCCACAACACCTGTGATGTTCACGTGCAGATCTGAGGACTTCCAGCTGGTACCAATGTAGTGATGAAGAACTACATTTAAACCAGCAGTGAGTTGGATAAGATTGCCGGAGAATACGACCTTGTTACGACCGTGTGGGGACGTTGAGGGCCGTTTCAGAGTCTGACATCGCGCCTGTGAAGGAGGACGAGGGTGAGAGGCAAACGTTGTCAGCACACGACAGAGGTGAATATTCTGAAAAGTTTATCCGTGAATGTAAATTGGCGTTTATACGCAGCTATAAGTAATTATTGGTGGAAATTGTTTGGCGTGCTCCTCACGGCAGTGGCGTGCGGATTAATGATCCTTCACTAGCTGTGAGCAGCAGCCTCTTTGAACTAAGTTTGAAACCAGACCTAAACGTGTAGCTGATAAGTTTGCCTCTAAACAATATTTCGTAGTAATAAGTGTTGAATAATCTCATCTCTGTTCCTCCTTCGCAGAGTACAGTCTGGGAAAGTCACCTGGGGGGGTGTTGGCGGAACTCCTGAGTCCTGATCGTTCGGACTCTGACTGTTGAGACGCTGAGAGAGCGCGCCGCCTTTTCACCTCACCAGAATCTTAGTTATTTAGTATTTCATGTATAGCACAAAGGGAGAAAAATAAATGTGTTTTCTTTTTGGAACTGCTTCTGATTATTTCATGCTGGGTTCAGTCAGATACTGGACCGCTCCTCAATCCGCGTCTTATCCTTAACATTTTTGTTGTACAGTCTTCCACACAAGACCTCAAATTACCTTTATAAAGTGTCAAAACAGTTATTTATTATAGTTTGCTGTGTGTTTTGAATAAATGTGTGTGGAAAATTATTTTTCACTTTGTTTTTTCCTTGCCTTTTTTTGATTGTAAACCTTTATTACACTTATAAAACACAACAAAAACATATATACTGAAAGCACAGATTGTCCTGAAAAAAAGTGACATAAAACTTGATTGTGGGATGCAGGGAGAGCTGTTAACAGCAATAATAAAACATTTATGCCAGGCGAGTGAACTGTCCAAAAAATGTCCTTCGACCCCAGAGGGTTAAACTCTTAGATCTTCAGCAAATGTATTTATAAAGAGAAACTGCATGAACTACACGTTTTTTTTTTTTTTTTTCTAATAACAAGTTTATTCAATGAGGAGAAACAAATGCTAAATTATTGTTGTGTCGTAACTTAATTTTTGTTCAGCCTTTGTGACCCGTCTTCATGAAGTCAGATGCAAAAATGTTGAAATTGGCCCTATCCTGCAATGATAAAGAATCCTTAAAAAAAATTACTGGATCCAGATCATCTTCCGGATCATTACCAGAATTTAATGACTTCTAAGTTAGGTCAAGATACACCCCTGGTAAAAATTTCATTGAAATCCATTGAGGATTTTTTTTGAGTAATCCTGCTAACAAACCAACCAACCAACAAACGAACGTGACCGAAAACATAACCTCCTTGGCGGAGGTAATAATGACATCAAAATTTATTAAAAACATATTAATTCTCATCCCTACCTGGAACTGGTACACCCCAGAATGCTACAAATGTCACTTACCTGAACAGTATGGGCCCTATCTTGACCATTTGCAGTGCATGGTCTAAAGCTGATATCACAAATGCATTTGGGCTATATATATATATATATATATATATATATATATATATATAAAACTCACAGGACAAAAGGGGGTTAATCTTGGGTGTGTTTTGGGGATAACATGACTCAGATTGTCATCTAACATGTATGAGACTGACATCCCCATCCAGGTGGAGTTGTAGTGTTTTATCTGCTTCATGCTATGGAATCCGGGGATAAGGACTGACAGCAAAGGGCTCCAGGGCCTTCTTTAGATGACAGGCTCAGAAGTGAGAGGTTTTCTGTCGAGGACATGTATTTGTGCACAAAGCATCAAAGCATGTGAGTTGACAGGAGTAGCAATCCACCACAGTTACCTGAGGTGAAACATTTAAGCACCTTGTTCTTCCAAAACCACCTGCACATCTTTTTCTTTGTACAAATTATCATCAAGCTTCTGAAGACCAGTTAAAAATTCCACAGTACTGCTGTTACAACATAATCAGTTGTAATGGAGCCACAAAAGTGTAACCTTGAGATGTGACCATAATGTACAGCAAGTGGAGAGACTTAATAGTTGTACTACGTACTGAGCGTATCTATGTCGTATATAAGAGGATGTTATTTTACTCATCAAACGCACCATCTACAGTTTGAAGTTTTACAATAAGAGACTTTGCAGAGGTGGAAACAGACGGAAGACAGCAACTAAAGTGCTCAAAGTGAAGCCAAGTATATCCACATCAAATGTAATGAGAATATTTTTGATTAAAGCTTAATTATTATTATTTTTTAAAGACGTATTGTACCTCTCTGAGGTATCTGTGTAACTTTCTCTTTGGACAAATTGTGGCTAATAGCAGTATATCAGTAATATTTTGCTTTTTCTCATTCCTGCTTTCAGTCATCTGAGAAATAAACAAACCTTCAAATTATAGAAAGGCTTTAATTAACGAGACGATCAAACGATTAAAGGCTCGTTAATTACAGACCTCACAACCATCTCAGGCAAAACATGAATATTGAGGTTCTAATTAATATTTGTGGGGCTGGTTTTGTTCTTGGAAGACGTTGGCGTTAATTAGGAAAAAAAAAAAAAAAAAAACAGTGAAATTAACATTTCAGTAATGGAAAAAAATACCTTCATGTTCTTATTAAATTTGATCAGAACATGTTCTGAGATCATTTTGGCATCTCAAAGCTTTCTGAAGAATGTTCATAATGACTGATTGTCAAACAGAAGTTGGCACACCCTGTTAGAAGCAATAAAGTTTTAGTCTTTTTAAAAAAACTTAGGTCTCATGCTCATTTTTAATAAGTTGTCATTTTGAAGCATTTTACAAAAATATTTTACACTGTAATATAATATTTAATACTATTGGTAACAATAAGTCTTCCAAATAATTGGAACACCCACATTTCATGCCATTGTAACAAAATGAATTTGTGCCCCTGTCACGAAAAGTGCCCTATTTTCGTGCCCCCGCCACGATCCCATAGATTAATGTACTTTTCATAATGCCACCACGAACTGCCATGAGACTGGGTTGGGCGTACAACCGGTCCACTTCTTGAAAGTAATTATTTATCTCCTGCAGCCAGGTAAATCATGAGTGTCCCCTTGGCCTTTATTTTAGACACTGAGGTACCTAGGCACCGGATGGTCCAAGAAATGTGCCACATGGCCAAAATGCCAAAGCTGATGTTCCCTCACAATACAAGTGATACTCCTCATCTTGTCTTGAGACACAAATCTGGGGAAGGGTACAGAAACATTTCTGTTGATTGAAAGTCCCAATGAGGGCAGTGGCCTCCATCATCCATAAATGGAAGAAGTTCAGATCCACCAGGACTCCTCCTAGAGTTGGCTGCCCATCTAAACTGAACAATTAGGGAAAAGGGCCTTATGAGTATACGAGGTCTGTTAGAAAAGTATCGGACCTTTTTATTTTTTGCAAAAACCTGATGGATTTGAATCACGTGTGCTTGCATGAGCAAACCTTGAACCTTCGTGCGCATGCGTGAACTTTTTCACGCCTGTCGATTGCGTCATTTCCTGGTAAGCAGCCTTTGTGTGGGACGTGTGCTGTGCGCTCGGCGGATTTTCATTTCAAGGAAAAAGATGGAACTGTTGTGTGGGCCACCCGAAGACGAGGTACTGCTGGCCAACGCCAGAGGGCGCCCTGCCTGTTGTCGGGTTTCAGGCACCAGAGGGCGCAGTTATCACCCAGGAGCCAGGACTAACAGCTGTCAGTAATCATCTCATCACCATCCCATCCCATAAAAGACTGGAGGAGACACCACATCTCTGCCGAGATATCAGCTTACCTCTCAGGTAACCTCTCAGCCATTTGACTGTGCCGTACGCACATGTTCTCTTTTTCTGAGTGTTGCAGGAGTTCCTGTCTACTACTGCCAGCTGGGAGCTGGGTTTGTGGTTAGTGGAGGAGTGACGTCTTCACCCCTCACTCCAAACCGGCTAAGTAGTACTTTTCAGGCTCTACACGAACTGTGTTTCCTGTGTAGGTGGTGGAGGTGTTTTTCCCACCCTACTACAGTGAGAACTTATTTTTGCTGACTGCTTACTGGGTGTCCACACACCCACCCTTAACCTGTTTTTGGTCCTGCCAGCAGTACCGGATCTGACAGCTGGAAGCAGAGGCCACCTGGAGACTCGGGACTTGGCGGCTTCAGTATACTGCAGGTCTTCGTTGGCGGCGGAACCTTGTGGGCCCCGGCTCTTCTCTGGATAGGCGTCTCCTACCCTCGGCCCTGCCCACGTCACTTATTGTATCTTGTGATTGACTGTCTAAAAGCAGTATTTGACCTGTTGTGCACTTTTGCCGCAATAAATTGTATTTATTGGATTATCTATTGACCATTCATTTGCGCCCCCTGTTGTGGGTCCGTGCATTACACTTTCCCCAACAGGATATCTCGGCCAATGTCATGGATCCCGAGGGGCACAACCCACCCATTGAACAGTCAATGGAGACGCAAGGTGCACAGGCTTCTGCAGGAGGAATAATGGGTGAGTTGCAGCAATTCTTGGCCGCCTTCACTGCTCGGTTGGATTTGGTAACCGAGCAGAATGTACTACTCAATCGTAGGTTGGAGGCTCTCACCGCACAGGTGGAAGCGCGTGCACAGGGCACGGCTGCTGCTCCTCCTCCTGCCAACCTGTTGCAGAACAGGGACTCTGCAGTGGTCATTCAACGGACCCCCCCCCCCCCCCAATCCCCTGAAGCATACATAAGTCCCCCGGAGCCGTACGGAGGCTGTGTAGAGACGTGCGCGGACTTCTTAATGCAGTGCTCGCTCGTCTTCGCTCAGCGTCCAGTAATGTACGCGTCAGACTCCAGCAGGGTGGCTTATGTTGTCAATTTGCTTCGAGGTGAGGCCCGTTCCTGGGCTATGGCACTTTGGGAGCAGAATTCACGGCTCCTAACGACATACACTGGGTTCGTACGGGAATTCAGACAAGTGTTTGATCACCCTAATCGAGGCGAATCTGCTTCCACTCTGCTGCTGTCCATTCGACAGGGGCGTCGGAGCGCTGCAGAGTATGCAGTCGACTTCCGTGTCGCGGCCGCGAGGACCGGCTGGAATACAGTAGCGCTCCGCGCCACCTTCGTAAATGGACTGTCTTCGGTCCTGAAGGAGCACCTGGTGGGTAGAGATGAGCCACGGGATTTAGACGGGCTTATTGATTTAGTCATACATTTAGACGACCGATTGGAAGAACGTCGACGGGAGCGAGACAAAGGACGTGGCCGGGCACGCGCCGCCCCTCTCCCTTCGCGGTCCGAAGCAGCCCTGCCTTCCCCACACTCCAGAGCCAGAATGCTCTGTGTGATGACAGCTCCCCCTGCTGACGAAGCTATGGACACGAGCAGGGCCAAAATAAAATTAGAAAACAGACAGAGGAGGCTGGCCCGTGGAGAGTGCTTTTTCTGCGGCTCTAATGAGCATTTGCAGAAACAATGCCCCAAGTGGTTAAACACCAATCGGTTCGTCTTCATATACCTAGACGATATCCTCATCTTCTCCCCGGATCCTGAGACTCATGTGCAGCATGTACGTCAGGTCCTGCACCGGTTGTTGGAGAACCAGCTGTTTGTTAAGGGCGAGAAGTGCGAGTTCCACCGTACTTCTTTGTCCTTCCTGGGGTTCATCATCTCCTCCAACTCCGTCGCCCCCGATCCGGCCAAGGTAGCGGCGGTGAGAGATTGGCCCCAACCGGCAAGCCGTAGGAAGCTGCAACAGTTCCTCTGCTTCGCTAATTTCTATCGGAGGTTTATCAAGGGCTACAGTCAGGTTGTTGGTCCCCTTACAGCCCTGACCTCCCCAAAAGTTCCCTTCACCTGGTCGGATCAGTGCGAAGCCGCGTTTAGGGAGTTGAAACGCCGGTTCTCTACTGCGCCAGTTTTGGTGCAGCCCGATCCTAGCCGCCAGTTTGTTGTGGAAGTAGATGCCTCTGACTCAGGGATAGGAGCTCCTGGCGGTGAAGGAGGCCCTGGAGGAGTGGAGACACTTGTTGGAGGGAGCTGTGGTTCCATTCACGGTTTTCACTGACCATCGGAACCTGGAGTATATTCGGACCGCTAAGCGTCTGAACCCCAGGCAAGCCCGTTGGTCTCTATTTTTTGAATGTTTTGACTTCAGGATCACCTATCGCCCCGGGACCAAGAACCAGCGGTCAGATGCACTGTCCCGGGTGCATGAAGAAGAAGTCAAGACGGAGCTGTCGGATCCACCAGAAAACATCATCCCGGAGTCCACTATCGTCGCCACACTGATGTGGGACGTGGAGAACATCGTCAGGGAGGCCCTGATGTGTCACCCGGACCCTGGCGGTGGACCACCTAACCGTTTGTACGTCCCACCAGACGGTAGGACTGCAGTTTTGGACTTCTGTCACGGTTCTAAGCTCACCTGCCATCCAGGGGTGCGAAGGACCGTGGCAGTTGTCCGGCAGCGGTTCTGGTGGGCGTCTTTGGAAGCCGACGTCCGGGAGTATGTCCGGGCCTGTACCACCTGTGCCAGGGGCAAGGCAGTCCACCAACCAGAAAAAGGACTCCTCCAGCCGCTGCCGGTGCCTCATCGCCCCTGGTCCCACATCGGCCTGGACTGTGTCCCAGGGTATGACAACCATCCTGACAATAGTGGACCGGTTCTCCAAGGCGGCCCACTTCGTGGCCCTCCCGAAGCTCCCGACAGCCCAGGAGACTGCAGACCTCCTGGTCCACCACGTCATAAGTCTGCATGGTATCCCTGCGAACATCGTCTCGGATCGTGGTCCCCAGTTCTCCTCGCAAGTCTGGAGGAGTTTCTGTAGGGAACTGGGGGCCACCGTGAGCCTTTTGTCCGGGTACTACCCACAGACCAACGGACAAGCAGAGCGGGCTAATCAAGAGCTGGAACAGGCCCTACGGTGTATGATCTCCACGCACCCGATGGCCTGGAGTCAACATCTGGCCTGGATCGAGTACGCTCATAACAGTCAAGTTTCATCAGCAACCGCCTCTCCCCATTTGAAGCGTGTTTGGGGTACCAGCCCCCATTGTTTCCAGCCAGCAGTACCGGATCTGACAGCTGGAAGCAGAGGCCAGCTAGGGACTCGGGACTTGGCGGCTTCAGTATACTGCAGGTCTTCGTTGGCGGCGGAACCTTGTGGGCCCCGGCTCTTCTCTGGATAGGCGTCTCCTATCCTCGGGCCTGCCCACACGTCACTTACTGTATCTTGTGATTGACTGTCTAAAATCAGTATTTGACCTGTTGTGCACTTTTGCCGCAATAAATTGTATTTATTGGATTATCTATTGACCGTTCATTTGCGCCCCCTGTTGTGGGTCCGTGCATTACACTTTCCCCAACAGGAACGACTGGAGCAGCGCCTCATCAAATTTTGCCAGAAACTGGGCGACAGCCCAGGTGGAAACCATTCGGATGATTCAAACAGCTTTCGGTGACGATCCCGTGGGCATGACACAGATTAAGAGCGGTACAACCAGTTTAAAGACGTCCACACAACGGTGGAGAGAGAGCCATGCTCTGGTCGGCCATCAATATGCTGAAATGACCAGATCATTTCCAAAGTGAACGCTGTGGTGATGCTGGACCGTCGTGTGATTGTCCGAGAAATTGCGGAAGAGGTGGACATCAGCACTTTTTTGGTACATTCCACTGTAGAAGACTTCCACTGAGACAGAAAATTTGGCCATGAAAAGACTGGCTGTGAAATTCATGCTGCTTCTGACGGCAGAGCAAAAGTGCCTTCGTGTTGACGTCTCACAGGACATGCTGTGACATGCCCACCTCTTCCACAATTTCTCGGATAGTTACACGACTGAAAAGTCACCGAAAGCCGTCTGAATCATCCGAATGGTTTCCACCTGGCTGTCGCCCAGTTTCTGGCAAAATTTGATGTAGCGCTGCTCCAGTCGTTCCATCTTTTTCCTTGAAATGAAAATCCGCCGAGCGCGCTGCACACGTCCTCACACAAAGGCTGCTTACCAGAAATGATGTAATCGACAGGCGCGAAAAAGTTCACGCATGTGCACGAAGGTTCAAGGTTGACTCATGCAAGCACACGTGATTCAAATCCATCAGGTTTTTGCAAAAAATAAAAAGGGCCGATACTTTTCTAACATACCTCGTATAGCAGGCCCTTGAAATTCACTTTAAAATGTATATCTACATATTTTCTGTACATGATTTCACATAACCACAAAATCATCATGACCCCACCCAACCTCAGCACGAACAAAAACCCTGAACCTCTGTTGATTAAAACTTAAACCTCCGTTATCATCAGGAGTGTCCTCGTCCTGCGCCTCCTCACTCATACACTTAACCAGCCTCCAGCCCGGCTCGGTCCGGCCCACCAGCATTTGCAACAAGGTTCTCCTTTTAGCCGTCCCTTTCAGTGAGTGACAATTGGACACCACCCATGGCCTCCTTTCAGGCTGCAGTTCCAGTCTCGCCTCCTCTTCTCTCTATTCTGCTCCCTGTGTCATTTTGTGTCCGCTTCGCCCCCTCCCAATGGGTGCACATGACCAGAAAATGAAGCGGGGGTCTTGGTAAACAGAGGGAAAGTAGAGTATGAATGGGAGAATATTTGTGTATTTGAAAGAAAGCGAGAGGGAGGCAGGAGCAGAGAGCGAGAGAGATTAACGTGTTTGCCTTCAACTGGTTTGAGGGGCTGACGGGGTGAGTTGGATCGGGCTCATATGCAGAGGATCAGGTCTGTCTTGTGCACACGTGTCCATCTTCAATTTATTACAGATTAGCCATGACATCAAAACTCTCACATGTACACCAAAACCACACACTCATACATTTGGAGGAGTATCTGCTGGAGAGATTATCACATCATTAACTGCTAATGACAAACCAATTCAAACAGCACGCCTCCTCGGCTCTGTGAGAGGAATAGAAAGAGTCTCGTCCTCCTTAAATAAAGATACTGGCTTTATTTGTTGATTCAATTTATGACTTGCAACCTACAGAAAAAAAAAATTGTGCATAATATTTGAGCGAAGCTCCTGTTGGCTCCAGCTGGGATTTAAGTGAATGGATTTCAAAAAGACATGTTCCCAAATATGGGAGCTAATGCACTATATAAGGAGTAACCAATTCCATGAATTAAATATATTACATCTTGCTTCATTTTGCATCCCTGATTTTTAATGTTTTACACTTCAGTTATCAGTGTCTGCGGTGTTAAAGTTTTGTTCAACTTTAACCGATCATGACAAAACTGATCATAAATTCCAGATTTTGTACAAAATGCAAACACAGAAGACACAATTATACATGAGCATCCTTTTACAGTGAGTGAAAGTAAAAACAAGAAGCAACTATTTCACGTTTAGGGTGTCATTTGATATAGTGGATTTAATACTTTAAAGCTATAGTGTGTAGTATTTGGTGTCATCTAGTGGTCAGGCTGCAGATTGCTTGAAGATGCAGTGCCATGATTTTGTTTCCTTTCACGTTGCTTTTACTCTGGGCCTTGTGATAAGCAACATGTGATCCTCCATTTCACAAAAATTAGGGTTCTCAAACATATTAGCCTGTGCTAGCAACCATTAAACAGAGTTTAGGAGACCAGCGACTAACTTTTACTCTTTGTTCTTCAGTCTTCTGGTCATGATGCAAAATTCATGAGGTGGTGTCCCATTTGGGCTACTTTATCAACACGGTGGTGCAACGTGGTGGCCTCCATGAGGGGGGACCACTCCCGTGTAGATATGAAGGGTTCATTCTAATGCTTGTGGTGATGTACAAGGTGATGGTCTAGTGGTTAAGCGTTGGGCTTCAGACCAGAGGATCCTCGGTTGAAAACACAGTCAGACCCAGCAAAGTCCTTAATCCCTTAGTTGCTCCTGGTGTGCAATGAGCGCCTTGCATGGCGGCACCCTGACATCGGTGTGTCTGTGTGAATGGGTGAATGTGAGGCATAATTGTAAAGCATTTTGAGCTTCTCATGCAGATGGAAAAGCGCTATATAAATGCAGCCTATTTACGAAAAATACACAGATTCATTGTTGCAGGTAATTATATACGAATGAACAGATAATTATGAATGCTACTGCTAATAAACACTCCTAAATCATAAATGCAGCAGCTTTAATCATATTCCTGTCAACTGGCCGTAATTCTATCCTCTGCAATGTATCATAACAGTAAAATTTTCCTGTTTGTTTTAATCGCGGTGAGCACTGTTCATGTAATCAGCTAATTTGTGAAGCTAACTTTTTTGCTCACCGATTAGCTTTTCAGCTAACACTGAAAACCATTACTTGACTAGTTAGCTTCCACTAATTTTGTTTCAATAACTTTAAGTCAACTGACATTTTGTATAAATAAAGTTTAATGATCAAAAATGTTTGCAAACCCTGAAATCATGCTTGTTTATTCCTGCTGGAGCTTGTAAACTAATTCCATAAGCAAAATCCATACAGTATTTGAATGCACTCAGCATCACCTCAAAGAGATGTAGAAGAAGGTCAAGTCAGAGTAAATGCATTAATTAGACTCATTTGTTCATTTAATTATTTATGTACAAGCACTTCTCAGTGATCATCTGATCTTAGCATGCCTCTTTCCAAGAACTTTCTTTTTTATGCAAAAACATACTAAAATTCCTGCATCTCAGGGCTGTTTTTCATAGTTTAAGAGCCAAAACACAAAGCCAAGCCAAAGTTAGCAGTTGGCTTCAGCTAAATGTTTAGCAGTTTATTGGCTTAACCTTATTATTTAATCTTTCAGTTAGCAGATTAGCGCTTATGAAAGCTAACTTTTAAGTTAGCAGTGCCCATAATTGGTTTTAATGTTTTAGAATGGAACATTTATGGCATAAAAGAGACAAAGAGCGATCAAGAGGAAACAACTTCATCAAACACAAGAGCTGCCCTCTGATTCTTTGACATCAGTTTGCTCCTGAGTACAACAGTTACGTATTCATGCCCCGTGCACACATTTCTACATGTGTCTGAAGGTACGTGTGACATGTGTATGTGTGTTTTTGACTATAAGCAGCGACAATAAAATCCACACCAGCACAGGCCACATTTTTCAAGTTTGTTTGACGCATTTAAAATGCTAATAACCGGTTTATTATGTGCTACATCAAATGCAAATGCTCTTTTTTACTGCCATGAAGTTAGGCCGACGTTAGTATTTGCATATCTTATGTCGGCCTCCTTAGCATTCATGGAGGAACTGGGTAGTGGGCAGACTCCCAATAAATAACATTAACAGGCGCATTAGATAAACAAGCGCCAATGATGCCGCTATTAGAGAATGCAACGCTGTAGCCTGCTTAAATGTAGGTGTTTGACACAGCAGCATATGGTTCGCAAATTCCCTCAAATCAACCTAACGCCAATGTTATCTGGAAATGTCAGGCTGAGCAGACGGATTGAAAAAACATCGCCTTAACGGCAGCCGCTTTACGATGTTGAGGAAATGCTGTGGAGGAATTTGCCGCTTTAAGACCAAATGGCGGCTGGTACTTTGTGTGTGTTTATGTTTGTTTGCTTGTGTGGCTGCGATGATTAACAGAGACAGCAGTTAAGGCCATAGCTCAACCTCTAATTGTAAATGACAAACTTTGTCTCGTTTAATGTTTGGATCACTTTAACACTTTAAAGTCTTAATCACCTCCAAGGCCCATTCAGAGTCCCACTAAGACGGGGAGTAAACATCCCATAAAAAAGGCCGTATATTTCTGTTGAGACATCTCTGATTGTCAGAGTAGTAATGCATTATGAACGTGAGATGGGAAATGAGGACACTTAAAGGTTGCTGAATTGCTGACATATTTTTTTTAGTTTTATACTGATTGTGCACTGTTACATGCTGCCAGGTGTTTTCTCAATTATGATGGCGTGTTTTAAGGCAATACAACATCAGGAAAAAGATAACATTCTGCACAAAAAAACTTTTAGCTCTGTCTTGAGGGTTTATAGTACACTATCTTAAGGGCATAGTGCATTTTTGGTGTGTCCACGAGCAAACACAATTGCACATTTGTATACCCACAGCCTCACTCAATGACTGACAACAAACCTGTAATTGATTGATTTCATATTGTCAAGTTAATCAAATGCAAATACGTAACATCACAAATGTGAGGTTAAATTATTTAGCAAGTTAATTAACTGCATAGCAGCCTGGTTGTAACCAATCAATGTAAAGTACTAAAGTATAGTGTTTTCTCCCAAACAAGCTCTTTTTGTGCAAGCGACAGTATATGCTAACTATAACCTTTATGCTAAGTAGCTTTGCACTGAGTACAACTTGCTGAGCCAGGCTACTTAGGATAAAGCTAGTACTTAGCATATTGCCAGCTCAAAAACAAGTCTGATGAACTTGGCTGGGAGAAAATACTTGACTTTGGAGCTTTATGTTGATTGGTTACAACCAGTCTGCTACCCAGTTAATGGTTTTTGTGAAATAATTTAACCTCACAATGGCCTAACATCTGAGCTAGGCTAATTAGCTAGCTAACTTAGAAAATTCTGAACTCATGATGCAGCAAAAAATGCAAAATAACTTCAATTTTAGAACCCCATTTATAACTTTTATTGTTTCAAAAACTAAAACAATGTAATCAAATAAATGGTAAATATATATAAATATGATCAAAATATTTCCGTTAATGTTTCGATGTTTTATTCTATTATTCTCAATGTTTCCGTATCCCACCGTGTTCATTGTTGACCTGTTGTATAATGTATAATAGAAATTAAAAATATACTTGATTTGACAGTTGGATAGAAAATAGTCTAATTTCCTGTCTTTTAGCGTGCAGCGTAATTATGTAAATCTGACTTTATTATGCAATTAAAAGTCAATTAAATTACTCTCTCTTTAATCTAAAATTCTCCATTCTCTTCAGTCCACCTCTCATCTACTCGTGCGTCTTTTGTTAAAAGGCCACTTGTGGCGATGCTGAAGCTTGTTTCTGCCTCACTGTAAAGCTGGCGGTCACTCCAGATGAGTGTCCAAGACATATCGCGAGCAAACGCTGAAGGGTACATGCTAATGCCCTCTTTTTGTCACTCTCTCCTTCCTTAGCAGCCCGCTCGTAGTCTCAACAGCTTTCCCTCTCCCTCTGTCTGTGTTCTTAATCCGCTCCACAGCCGTGAAAACTCTCCATGAGAGAGAGATGACCCGTTCTAATGGGTCTAGACCACCACCCACATACACAGAGCCACACACACTACTGCCACCACCTTCAGACTGAGTTGCGATTGCTTGGTTTAGCATGAACTAATGATCCATGCTCTCTATGCTCACATTAGTTGGATTGAGTTTGAAGCACGCTACTTGATGTAAACCCTCATTACAACCCCAAAATGGCCTAACAAGTGATTCCTAAAATTGTGTGATATCTGCCTAATATGCAGGCCGCACAGTCGTGCAGAGTTTTAGGTTTTAAATTCCATTCCACGTTCTTTTCTACAATAAAATGAGCTTTTTGAGTGTATATCTTAGAAATGTGTAGGATGTATCAGCTAATGTCTTCAAAGTCCTTAATCAGAGTACAAATTTTACACTTACAGCTGGAGGTCTTTACCTAGCATTAGTAAGCTAATTTTAGGTAGCTAATGTTAGGTAACTCAAACATTAGCAGAAGCTAGCTAAATTGTAACTGTAGGCAAAATTTTGAAATATAAATATAATATAAATAATGTTAGCATTCATCCATAAACAGTTGACAGTTGAATTTAGAACCTCAAAAGGTAGGAATGCATAGTGTATTAAACAAACTTGATAGCTAATTACATGAATGTACAACAGTATTTTTTGGCTTGTGCCACACACTGGAATATAGAATAAAACAGGCCGCTGCAATAATAGGAGTGATGCAGACAGAAGAGATGTTCAGCTTATGCTAATAAATGGTATGGTCTCTTTGAATACCACATGCATTTTGATTAAAATGTTCAGAAATGCACACTCGTGGTTTAGGTATAGGTTAGGTTTAAGGCTAGAATACCCACATATAAGGATAAGGTGACATACAGCTTTTTATTTTTGCTCAAATAATTAACCATCTTGGTGTCTGTGATGTCATCACTACCTCCCAGAGGAAAATATGTGGGATAATGAACAAAAATATGCAAAGTATGAGTTTTTGTGCGCCTTTTTTTCTTACATTTTACAATAATTTTCTCATGAGAATAGGCTGCTCCAAGAGCTTAGCCTATAAAGTTGAAGGATGTCTGGGTCGAGCTTGGAGTCATGATGTTAATAGACTGGGGTGTATTTTAATCCTCATACCTTCACTGGGAGACTAAAGTACAAAACCTCAGAGTCCTGGTGCTTTTTGGTTTTATTGTATGGTCATGAATCATAGAGCTATGGCAATGATTGAATGAATGATTGAATGCCAAGTCTCTTTGGAGAATCACTGGGGACCACTGGAATGATTTTTTGTCAAATGCCTGGTTACTTAAGAAGACCCAGATGAGTCATACCAAGCATCAACTGTGATGCTCCTGCCATGTGCCACATTTTCAATCTCCAGCATGCAGGTGGCTCATTTCTGAGGACCCCAGCAGGTAGAATAGGTCAAGAAGACACCCTGTAACACCTGGCTCCAGCAGATTGATGTCAGGAAATGAGCACGGACTGCAGGATTGCCTGAATTGTTGGGTGATTGCAAAGTAGATTCATGAGGTGATTGATGCGGCACTGGTGCATGTTCTTCAACCTTACCAGAGCTGACCAATCAATCTTTTCATAGATGCTCTTCTGCTTATCTTGTTGAAGGTGCAGTCTATGCTTGATGTCCCACATGACCCTATATGTGGACAATTAAACACATATGTGACCCAAAATCTAGAAACTAAAGCAGGCAACACCATCACTGAGAACTCTTGGTGGCAAATGTGTTGATACGCAACTCACAAGTGCTCCATCTCCACCAAAGCACACAAACAGCTCACACAGCCATGTACAATACTCATCTGGTTCTGCTTGATGTTTTTTCCTGTTAACAGAGAGTTTGTTGTTGCCACTGTCACTGTATGATTGCTTTTGGGCAAATGGTGAAGAAGACATAAGTTCTATATTGGCCAAGAGGCCTATTGGTGCATATCCTTGGATTCTGTAGCATGAAGCAGATGGCAAACTATGACTCTCCCTGGACGGAATGCTAGACCAACTCAGGTTGCTTCCCCAGCCAAGACTGGTAGCCAATTACAATGTAGATGAAGCATGTGGTCCAGGTCTCCTCTCCTCTCTGCTGGGATACCTGCTCCCAGAAAACTGGGACTCTGTAAATCCTAGAATAGTCTCCTCTGATTTGGCGCTATATAAATACATTTAATTTGATTTGGTGGGGTTCCTGACAGCCAAACTAGCCACATAACCATGCTAGCCGTTAGCTCCTCTCGTCTAGTTTCAACAGATGGTCTGGCACGTCCCTGAACGGGCCTGCAGAGGGGGAGGTTGGGGGGCTGAAGGGGGACGGGGAGGTTGTGGGAGGCTGGCACCCTCTTAGGAGGGGTGGGGGGGGGGTGGGGGGGTGATGGGTGAGGAAAGAGACATATGTCCACAGCACTGGCCCCTGCCGACTGACTGTCTGTGCCGGTCGAATGGCCAAACCACGTCTCTGCTAAGTCTGGCAGATCAGATCCACTGTCCCCACTTCCACTCCCACCCATCTGCACCTAAAAGACCTGCGCGCCCCGACAATGAGGTGACCATGTCACTGCCTGAGCTGAAGCAGAGGGATGGGGACAGAAAAATGGGAAGGAGGGAGGGAGCGGACGAGGGAGGGAGGGAGGGAGACATTAACAAGCTATAATCTCAACTGCCTTATCCATAATGTATTGTGTGGGCCAATTTACATGGTGCTGGTCCCTCTGGGAGGAAGGAGACCATCCATCACATTACTTTATTAGCTCTCTCTCTCTCTCTCTCTCTGTCTCTCTCTCTCTCTGTCTCTCTCTCTCCCAGCACAGATGCAGACACATGCACATACCCGCACGCACACACACACACACACACACACACACACACACACACACACACACACACACACACACACACACACACACACACACACACACACACACACACACACACACACAGTCATCATTTCTCTCTCTCTGTCTTCCGTTCTCACTCTCTCGCCCTCTGTTTTGCGCTCCCGTTTTGTCAGGGTTGTTGTTTCAAACTGCTGCTCGATCTATAAAACAACTCCAAACTGTGTACTGTGCAGACTGTGACAGGCAGGGAGGGACTTTATTTTATTTTTTTTAATGCGACAGTAGTTTGTTTCGAAGATGTCATAGCCTGATGGTGTCAGGGTGAGTCATGGAGCAGTTTAGTGTCAGAGGATTTAAGGAAATGTCAGAAATCTGATGCTGAGCTCCGTGAAGCCATCAATTTTCTGAAGACACAATATTTAATCTATACACTTTCATCACATTTTTATTTATTTTTTAATCTGTAGCTTCACTTTCTGACATTTTGTAGCTAATTTCAGTCTTAGCAGGTTTCCAGACTCAAAGTTACCACCTTAAAGTTTGTAGTAATAATGCAGGAGGCATCTTCTGTAATTCATAAACTGACACTATGTCAAGAAGTAAGATGATGTATTTTCCTCTTATTCATTCGATTTGACAGCTTTTTCTTTGTTGTCTGATTGTCTTAAACTTTTCAAGAATAAAATAGCTACAATTTCATGCTGAGACAGCAGAGAAGGTTTTTATTTATGTATTTGTTTGTAAGTGAAAGTTCAGCTACAGTTTGCCAGAAGGCACATGGGAGACTCTTGCGTGGATTTGAGCTGTTTTCTTGTAAAATATTTCTCTGAGTCTCGTCACAATCTGATGATACAACAGGCAAAACTTTCATCATCTCTAGGTGCTCCAATCACAGCCACAGAAACCTATAACTCCTGCGCTGTCGTGGGTGTTTTTTGAAGGAGTTTAACAGTTTGGTACAAATCTTGGATTCAAGGAAGTGGCTTGAGGATGTAAAATTATTGCGGTTTTTCAGTTCCACAGGTTTTGATACACACTACTATACTGTGCTGGACAAACTGCTGGACATTATGCCAGTCAGACCTCTGCACACCATCATCAGCAACCAGAGGAGCCTCTTCAGCCACAGACTGCTCCTTCCCAAGTGCAGGACCAAGAGACTGAAAAACTCCTTTGTCCCTCAGGCCATCAGACTGTACAACTCCTCATTTGGGGGGGGAGGAGGAGTAACAGGAAGATAGAGGTCGGGAAGGAAAGAAGCAGTTGTAGCTAGAGGTGGGCAATACCGGGAATTTTGGTATTGATCCAATACCAATTAAATACAGGCCCAGTATCGCCGATATCGATACCGATATCGATACTTTTTCATATTTAATCTTCATTGATCCAAAGGATCCAAAAGACCTAGGATAGAATTTCGCCAAACATTGTACGTGACAACAAAATACTTATTATCACAACCAACATTTTTGTTTAAGTAACTATCACTCAACACAACTTAAAATCTCCTGAGGTAGAGGGCTGACAAACAACAATACAAGGGTGCGCTGCTCCGTGTTGTGTGACACAGCGCAGCGCTGCTCTTACAGACAGAGAGTAGACTTTGATGAATCTGCCTGCGCAGCAGTCAGTGTGTGTGAGAGAGAAAAAAGCTTGAGTATCAGTCTTTTTACATGAAGATCATTCAATATCAATATCAGCGTTGGTATCGATATTATCGATATTAGGATCGATCCGCCCACCTCTAGTTGTAGCCACTAGCCAGTAGTTGTGGTATTTATATTTGTATTTACTTTTTGCAAATTGTTTCTTACGTCTACTTTTGATACTCTGTGTGCTTCTTTCCCTGTGTGCTGCTGTCCAATGCTGCTGGAACCTCAATTTCCCTGAGGGAGTCTTCTCAAGTGATTAATAAAATTCTATCTAATCTAATCTAATCTAATCTGATACTAGTGCCTTGGTGGCTTCCCTCACTAGTCTCCCTCTTGTAAGGTCACAGTTTTTGGGAGCTGCAGAAAGATTAACCACACTGTGCAATACTGTTTGTATTTCTTACTGATTGATGTAAATTAAGTTTACGTATTCAGTGATTTGGATGAAAAGTAATTTTTCTGTATTTTAGTTTGTCCAATGACTTGTAGGCTTTGAAAATGGATGGACTCCTTAAAAAATAGTCAGAATACCTATTTGATCAACCTTACTGAATTTAAGATCAATATTTACAATATAAGCACATTTTGACTGTCTCCAATTCAACGCCATTGTGTTGGTGTCATAATAACAAAATAACAGTTGTGTTGCTGTTCAGCTGTTTATAGACGTGACTGTAAGAATTCCAGGAGGATGTTTTTTTAATGCATGAATGGATCACTTATTTGAACAGATTTTAGAAGCCTTATAATGAACCTCTGCTAAATAAATAAACAGATAGTTAAACAAATACAGAAATTATAAATTAGAATGATAATAACAATTAGGAAAGCAGCAGGTTTATGACTGATCATTTTTATTTTAACCTCTTTACAAAAAGCAAAATTACATCCATAATTGATGGTGGACATTTGGGACAGATGTTGGTGTACAGAGGTGACTCCATGCAGTCCTTCCTTGATCATTTATTTGGACAGATTTTTAGAAGCCAGGCAACAAAATGAATAAATAATGAATAATAAATATTAATAATAACATATTTGAAAATGGACATATAGCACATAGTATAGGAACATTCTATGTGTGTGTGTGTGTGTGTGTGTGTGTGTGTGTGTGTATTCCGTAGATAGATAATCATAATGAGAATAAAATTAACATAAGTACTTTTGATGTTGTGCAGCCAGCTGCATATTCAGTTGTACAAAGGAAACGTGTGGTGATGCTCTTCACACAGTTTAAGTTTACTGACTTCAGTTAGTTTGTGAATAATATAACTAATTACAAATTAACACAATTTAGATTTTTAAAAAATTGAATTCTTAAATATTTCACCTTACAAGACACTTACCTTTTATGATTACATTTTTACGTTAAAATTACAGGATATAGTGTTTTTTTTAAATCATTACTATTATTATTATTTTGTGCACCCATATTATGAAACTGAATTTAGGTCAACTGTTTTTAAAGCAGAATGAACAAATTTTCTATTCTCAGCTGCCTACAATCAATGATGGTGGGAAATTCTTATCTTAATGTTTATTTGTATTTTTAGTGCATTACCTATTTTTAAATTACTGTGGTTTAAATATTTGGTGTTTTCATCTTTTTTGTTTTTCTGTAACACTTTGCATGCGTTTTTGAAAGTACTAAAAGTAAACACATTATTATTTATTACTGTATAGAATTTATTTGTGTATTTATTATGATTTAGTTAAATGCATTTATGTCTCGTGTTGTTATAGAAAAAAAATGATTTTACAAATTCTGCATTTATAAAAAAAAAAAAAAAAAATCCAGTGAAAACTCAAGGGAGCTGATTTCACTTCATTGTGAAGTCAGATAATGTGGAATAAAAGTGACCTTTCGTGTGTGTGCGTGTGCGTATGTGTCATGGCACTGAAAGGCTGGCACCTCAGCGCGCACGGTGTCAGTGTATCCATCCAGTGAACAAAAAGAGCTGTAATTGCAATCATATATGTGAAGCTTCGGCACCGCGCGCCATTACGCACCATTAGTATCACAAATAAGTAATAATTTGCTAATGACAACATTATGTTGAGTCAGTTTAGGGGCAATTAAAGTGAGTGATATTTACATATGCCTAATGAATCACTGAGCGTGGCAGTCCGGGCGCCTCCTAATGAATATTCATCCAGGCATTTCTCCCCTGCGCGCTGCAGTTTATAAACTGAATTATGGCTGATTTGCCCTTTTAAAAAATGAACATGGGCGCATCTCCCTCAAGGAGGCGGCGAACAATAACGTCTGATTATAAAAATGTTTTACTGCTGAACTGCCGGTGAGGAGACGGCGGCAGCGCGGTTAAAGACGCACTTTGGAGGGGAGCAGAGGAGGGAAAGCCCAAACCAAATCAGCGCCAAAGTCCGCTCTTCTCAACATAAATATTTACAGTGCGCGAGCTGCAAGTGATCTGATTTACAAATGAAGGCCTGCAGCGGCCACCAGTGTGCACGTGTGTGTGTGTGTGTGTGTGTGTGTGTGTGTGTGTGTGTGTGTGGTGGGCGGTGTCCCTCCGTTACCGGCCGGTTCTGACCTCTCAGGTGCGGGATCAACAAGTCTGTATTTACACAAGACGCTTAATGAAGCTGGAGCGCGCACGCTCGTCATGCAAATTCGCAGGTGTGTGAGCGCGGAGCGCGCACTCAGCGCGATGGATCAAGCACACGCGCAAGGTTTGCAAAACGCAGCTCAGCACATGCATCATGAAAAACACGTGTTTTTAGTTATTCGGTCAATAGAGGTGAAATGGTGCATCTTTAATCGTGATTGGTGGCGTTTTTTATTGATTTTTTTAAACGAGTATTGTGATAACATGAAAAGGAAGGAATAAATGACCTCTTGCAGAAGAATCAGAAGTCATTTCTAAAACATAAAAATAGGAAACAGGTAACATCAGGGCTTGCAATATATGTATTTCAGCACTTCCAAATCTGAGACCATGATCCTCTGTTAGAAAAAAAGGGTGCGTTGTCCCCTCTGGGTCAGGGGAGAGTTCTTGCCCAAAGTGGAGGAATTTAAGTATGTTGGCGTCTTTTGTTTACAAGTGGAGGTAAGTTGGAGCGTGAGATCAATTGACAGATTGGGGCTACTTGTGATGTTTTATGGATGCTGTTGTGGTGAAGACAGAGCTGAGCCAGAAGGCCAGACTCTTGATTTACTAACCGATTTATGCTCCTAGCCTCACCTATGGTCATGAACTCTGGGTAATGACTGAAAGACAAGATTGCAGAAGAAGTGGAAATGAGAGTCCTCAGGGTACACTCTGGGACAGGGTGAGAAGCTCAACCAGTCCGGGAGGAACTCCGAGTAGAGCCGTTGTTTCTTTGCATGGAAAGGAGCTAAGGTTGTCAGCATCTGGTCATCTCCCTAGGGAGGTCTTCCAGGCACTTCCATCTGGGAGGAGGCCCCAAGGACGACACAGGACACACTGGAGGGATTGTATTTCCCAGTTGGCTTGGGAACTCCTCGGGATTCCCAGGAAGAGTTACACAGTAAATTTTGCTGAGCAAAATAAACTCTGCCTGAACTACATTTGGTCCCACTCCAAATAGAATTAAATAAACTCTATCACAGTGTTAAATCAACACTATCATGCTGTGAATGACTCAGTGCAGTTGAAAAACTTGATTTGACAAGACGATAGAGCTGATTTCACACAACAACAGAGTTTATTTAACTCTTGTTGGAGTGGGATCCATTGTAGTCCCTGTAGGCATTTTACTCTGCAAAATTTGGTACTTGGACTAGGGAAGTGTGGGATGAGCTGCTTGTGCTACTGTTACAGACCCAGATAAGTGGCAGAAAATGAATGAATGAATGAATGACTTTAGAATAATTAGTTTCTTTAATGTATGCAGCTGGGCACAGGCATGATGAAAACACATTTTAGTTAAGTTAGTTCCTCCTTAGTTTCGTTAGTTAGGAAAACGTGCACTTGCACAGCTACAGGCATAACCACACTGAACATGATAATACAATTCTAAGAGCCAGTTTGACTGCTCTGACCTCCACAGTACCCTTACACAAAGACAATGGATTGCATTACTTTAACTAGAAGGTACTCATAGAGCACATACCTCCATCAAACCCACATATGTTCCAGAAACTATATGTTCCTGAAATCCATTTTTTTTCTAGGACACTATCCGTCTGCTCACCAAATTTTATCAACACATTCTCATATCTTTTTGAGATAAATGTTGCTATGCGCCAAATATTCTTCTGGATCTCAGGCCCAGAATATATCTTGTATCAACATGATATATTTACATGATTTTTTTTTTAATGAGATTTGTAATGACATGACATATTTGTTCATCTTAGGTTTTAAATGGCATCTTTGATAGTTGAGAACAATAGCTGGAAATAAATTATTTTATTCATTTTTGTAACGCCTCATGGCGCAACGTAGTAGCTCTCTGTGAAATGTGTCTGCTGCCATCGTGTGGTCAATGTGGGGAAGCAACGGCGCTGTGCAACAGGTTGCTGCTGTGCAGCATCCAATTCTGCAGAGAAAATAAAAACTGAGGGAGTTTTTAACCCCTTTCAGGTGTCGATATCTGTCTCGATTTTAGCACTTTGAGGTGATTTATGATTTGGTGCTGCTTTCATGGAACAAAACTGAGAAGTAAAAATACCTAGGATGTTCTTGTTGCTGATTACTGAATCTATCGTGCATTTTTTAAAATTAATAAAGTACTTTTCAGTAGGAATCACTCTTAGATATTTGCTCAACATATTTCATTGATAATATATTTTCACTGAACTTGCTTGTTTAATGTTTTTAAACAGTCATATTATACATCTTGCCAGCCAGCTGAAATGGATCTCCAAGTATCTTAAAAAATACCCATTGGCATCACTAAGAAAAGGTGGTGCATCCTTAAAAATATATTTTAAGGTTTCTCAGAAATAATTTCTTTCTGTGCCTGTTGCTTTAAATGGAAAGAAGCTGCTGTTGACCACACCTCCTCTCTTAAGGGAGGCGGAGCAAAGTAAAGGGTAAATAGTGCATTTCTTCCCCACAGATGTGATACAGACTTTGCTTAAATATAGGTCAAGAAAGTGTAAAATAATAATAGTAGCAATTATTATTTTTATGGCAGCATTTTGCTTCTAGCAGGGAAATTTCTACATGTGCAAACAGAACTGCTTGACTTTGAGGAGGTATACAAAGAAACACCATAAAGAAGTATTAAGGGTAAATAAAAAAAAAAAATTTGCGAAAAGGTTCCTTTAAATGAAACGTAATCATACATGCATGAGTATTCTCAAATAAAACTTGTTAGTTTATTTCTAAATTTAAGGAGATGAGGTCACTGGGAAGCAAAAAAGTCTGTGGTAGTTGTTTTCGGTCCTGTGGGTACAAAATAATAATCCTTTTTTTCACTTGCCCTCGCCACAGATGGACCTGCATGTTGATTTGTTGCAGGTTTTGCATAAAATGAGCTTCCCAGCACAACTCCACATTGTATGGAGAATAAGCAGGAGTGGTCTTGCACCAAGAACCTTCTGCTCTGGAAACACAGGCTCTAATGTCTCGGCCACCTGTGTGAACAAAATAGAGAGAGTTTTGATCCAAATTTGTATGAAACATGGTGAAATGAGGGTTAGTCATGAACAAAGTGATTTGATTAAAAAAAAATCTAACAAAAAAAAAAACCTGGTTAAAAGTCAAGATCACAGACCATGGTCAAATCTTAATAATGCATACATACAGTGACCTCCGAAAGTATTCAGCTCTTTGGTATTTCACACATTTTAGTTTGTTTATACTATTTCAAATACAAAAAGTAAATCAGGCTTCTCAATATAAAATTTTCTAAAATGATCTCCCTTAAACTCCAATTCAAAGCAAATCTCTACAGTGTGATATAAATTTATTAAAATTATAAAAGCCAAGATGATGGGTTGCAAGAGTAATGGACACTTTGGTATAATACCTGTAAATAATCAATTATATTGCCAGTTTTCTTCAGACAAGTCAGGGGATGGAAACATGAACATTTCCAAGTCACTGAATATGTCTTGAACTTTATTTACATCAATTATGAAGAAATACAAACAATATGGCACTTTATGGTAAATCTGTGTAGACAGTTCTCAAAAACTGAGTGACTGTGCAAGAAGGAGAAGAGTGAGGAAAGCCACCAAGACACCCGGACAACCCAGAAGAAGTTACAGGCTTCTGTGGCTGTGATTGGAGAAATTGTGCACAGTGCATGTTTTGGATTTTGTGTCCCCAGTTATACAGCTTCATGATGAAGTGGTATAGAGGAGGATTTTCTTAAACAGAAAACCTGAAAGTTCAGCTACAATTTGCCAGAAAGTAAATCTGAGATACAAGCCTAGATTTGCTCCACTTCATTATCAGCAGACTGACTTGTCTGTGTCAAGTCCAATGTGACATAACCTGGAAACTCACAAACTGCCAATTTAAGTTTCCTTTTAAGTGAGCATATATTTAAATTCTGCTTAAAAGAACACGTCAATCAGAAATTTGTTTTCTTCAGCTTAGAAATCTATAGAATCTAAACTGTTTCTCCCAAATTTCAGAGGAAATTCATCAGTAAAAAAAAAAGAGACATGAATAGTGTTTGATTTTTCCTCATCAGACTCCATATACAAAGCTCACATATACAGTGGTTGTCTCTGGTAACCTCGGCAACAAGAGGTTGGGGAATGGAAGCGCTCCATCTCTGTTTATGTAAGACTGCACCGTGTACGATTTGACCACTGCTCCCCATTCCAGCACTGAGCTGTGGATGATTCCCAGCCTGGCCTGCTCCCGATATGCTGCTCCATACTCCCTTCCCAGGAAGATTTCTTGGACCTGGGGTGAGGAAGAAGCAGAGGCTGGAGCTTTTGAGCCTGTCTTCATGTCAGTTGTCCGGTACAGGTTTGGATCCCTGCTGTTTGTGTATCTATTTGTGTCGAGATGCACGCTGGATTCTCCTTCTGGGTCAGTATTTGGGTGCACGTTCTTGGCCCTGTTTCCGTTTGGAGCATTGTTCCACTGCAGGGTTATTACTGTCAGCCGCTCCAGGTGCTGCACAGCAAAATGTCCCTCCTGAGATCCCTGACGTGCTGCCACGCTGGATCCACAGCGGATCAGGGTCACATGCCTCACCTCAGAGTTATTCAGCAGGTGCGCTGCGTTTGAAGGCGATGTGTACCAAACGGTTAAATGCCTCATCCTGAAAACAGTGGAGGAGCCGCGCAGGGTGGAAAACTGGAGCTCCTTGCAGTTGCGGTCAGTAAGCGATGACAGGGTGCAGGGCTGCAGATCCTGGCTGCAGGTGTAGTAGTAGAAACTGCTGTGGGTCACATAAGCTAGACGTAGGTCAGAGCGCTGCAGACCCAAAGACACACAGGCCAGGACGCAGAGCAGAGGGGCCGGTGGGCTGAAGGTGTGCATCACTGCTGGAGGATGGCTTCAGCTCACATGTTGGGTAGATATGCACCCTAAATCCTGTAGGAAAGACAAAAACCCTCTGTTACTTCGGCGCTTCATGACATGGTTACGTTCAAACACTGAAGGTCAGTAGAAAGTATTCTGTGCCTCCCTCAGTCAGGCCCTCCAGGAATTTTACAGGATTTCAACCATTAATTCAACAAAGCATTCAACAATACATAAACATCTGTCTATCGATATACAGTGGGGAAAATAAGTATTTGACCCCCTGTCAGTTTTGCAGGTTTTCACACCTACAAAGAATGGAGAAGTCTGTCATTTTTATCGTAGGTAAACTTCGACTGTGAGAGACAGAATCTAAAAAAAAAAAAAAAAAAATCCAGAAAATCACATTGTATTATTTTTAAATAATTAATTTGCATTTTATTGCATGAAATAAGTATTTGATCTCCTACCAACCAGCAAGAATTCTGGCCCTCACAGACCTGTTAATTTTTCTTTAAGAAGCCCTCTTATTCTGCACTCTTTACCTGTATTAATTGCACCTGTTTGAACTTGTTACCTGTATAAAAGACACCTGTTCACACACTCAATCACACTCCAACCTGTCCACCATAGCCAAGACCAAAGAGCTGTCTAAGGACACCAGAGACAAAACTGTAGACCTGCACAAGGATGGGATGGACTACAGGACAACAGGCAAGCAGCTTGGTAGAAGACAACAACTGTTATTTATTAGAAAGTGGAAGAAACACAAGATGACTGTCAGTCTCCCTTGGTCTGGGATTCCATGCAAGATCTCACTTTGTGGGGTAAGGATGATTCTGAGAAAGCTCAGAACTACACAGGAGGACCTGGTCAATGACCTGAAGAGAGCTGGGACCACAGTCACAAAGATTACATTAGTAACACATGATGCTGTTGTGGTTTAAAATCCTGCAGGGCAGCAAGGTCCCCCTGCTCAAGCCAGCACATGTCCAGGCCCGTTTGAAGTTTACCAGTGACCATCTGGATGATCCAGAGGAGGCATGGGAGAAGGTCATGTGGTCAGATGAGACCAGAACAGAGCTTTTTGGAATCAACTCCACTTACCATGTTTAGATGATGAGAACAACCCCAAGAAAACCATCCCAACTATGAAGCATGGGGGTGAAAATATCATACTTTGGGGGTGCTCTTCTGCAAAGGGGACAGGACGACTGCACCGTATTGAAGGGAGGATGGATGGGGTCATGTATTGCAAGATTTTGGCAAACGACCTCCTTCCCTCAGTAAGAGCATTGAAGATGGGTCATGGCTGGGTCTTCCAGCATGACAATGACCCCAAATACACAGCCAGGGCAACTAAGGAGGGGCTCCATAAGAAGCATTTCAAGGTCCTGGAGTGGCCTGGCCAGTCTCCAGACCTGAACTCAATAGAAAATCTTTGGAGGGAGATGAAACTCCAAACCTGAAAGATTTGGAGAAGATCTGTATGGAGGAGTGGACCAAACCTGGTGAAAAACTACAGGAAATGTCTGACCTCTGTAATGGCAGACAAATGTTTCTGTACCAGTTGTTAAGGTCTGTTTTCTAGGGGGTCAAATACTTATTTAATGCAATAAAATGCAAATGAATTATTTAATAATCATACAATGTGATTTTCTGGATTTTTTTTTAGAGTCTGTCTCTCACAGTTGAAGTGTACCTACGATAAAAATTACAGACCTCTCCATTCTTTGTAGGTGGGAAAACCTGCAAAACTGACAGGGGGTCAAATACTTATTTTCCCCACTGTATTGCGGGTTACTTGGGGGAAGTAACCTCTGATGGACTGGAGTCCCGTCAAAGGGAAATGTAGACTCTTATGTGCTTCATGGTACAGAATCCAGGGATAAGCACAGGCACCAGTAGGCTTCAGGGCATATGTAAGATTTCTCACGTGTTTTGACAGCTGTCAAAGAGTGGGTGTGAACTTGTTTCATCATGCTGTAGGGTTTTTGTACTCGCACGGTTGTGATGCCTATAAAAGGAATAGATGCTTCGTCAGAACAACTCTGAGGAATAGGAGTGCCAACCTGTAGATGGGGTTTGATTTCTTGTGTGTCCGTCACAAACAATCCCACTCTACCCAGCGCTAAATGGGTATTGGCCTTGGCTGGGGAGTAACCTGTGATGGACTGGTGTCCTATCCAGGGGGGGTTGTAGACGCTCATCCAGTACACAGTATTGAATCCAAGTACAGACATGATGGGCTGAGTAGGACATCTGTCAGTCAAATGGAGCATCACTGGCTCCTGACATGAGAATAAAATTTTGGGCTCATGGGTTGTGAAAGGAATAGTTTGCACCATCTGTCATATCACGCCACAGGGTAACATATGTCGCAGAATCAAATGGACGTCAAACTTGTTTGACAATAACTTTGAAGACAAAGCATTCAGTAGTCAAAACTCTTCCATTTGTCAATCCAATTAATCCACTTTTTACTAGAATTGGAGCAACTGTGCAAACTGAAATGGACCTTTATCACCGTGTATGCTGTTTTTAACTGATAACTCCAGTGCATTCAGTCAGAGATGGTCCTATACCTTTGTGGAATCTTTATGATCAGAAAAAATACTATGGTATACCTCTCAATATGATTGGAACATTTTAAATGTTGACCTTTCTGTCACTGACCCCTACCTGGCTACAGCTACCACACTGGGATGGCCACCATTGTTTTTTTTGGGTAAGCCTTCGTATACAGAGACTGGATTGTAAGTGTTGTTTAGTCCCCGTAAGTGGTACCAAAATCCTGCTTGGCCCATGGACTTACATCTGCACCCAGACTTTAGGTCAACGTGTGAGCAGTTCATTTCTAATCAGAGAAAAAAATGACAAGGTCGCACCTCTGTGCCTCCTCTTCATTACATCTGTTATTACCAGGATGTGAAACAAGGGGATGTGAACACGTTCACAGCTGTTTTCAATCAGTACTGTATAAATAGACACATGCACGCACACGTGCACGAACCAATTTCCAAAGAAAAACGTTCCAAAAACATTGTTTTGAAATCTTGGCTTTCATAAATGTCTTGATGTTTGTTTGTTTTTTCTTCTTCCTGAAATAATAATATGTGAACTCGCTCAGTGTCTGTTTTATTTTTTCAGGATGGGAAAGCCAAAAAAGACTCGACTGCTGCAAACGTCTTCTGACCTTGAGTGACATCAAACAGAAATGTTTCACGTGCTCGTTGCTGTTCTCAGGTTCATTCTCAGACTACAGTAATGTGGTGGAATTATTCAAACTATTTTACACACCATGGAAGATCTGATCACAGACTATACTGTTGTAAATTACAGCTAATGTGACCTTTCATTTTTCGTTGTAGTGTGTTTTGACCGTAACCCTCATTGACAAGAAGCTCAAATGTCAGTTTGTTTGTTTTTTTTGGCTCGGTGGTTGAAAATGTTCTCCGACTGTGGTCAAGTTAAAACTGGTTTCCTGCAAGTCAGCACGTGTCTGCATGTGTCAGAATTTTTGTACAAGCTGATGACCTTTAACCTCAAACACTTAACATTTCCTGTTATGAAAACAGAAGTGTAACGAAAGGCGACAGAGCGGTGACTCACAGCATGTACATCCACATACTGTAATGCAGATAGCCAGGAAAAGTGTTTTTTGGAGTATAGTGATATCATTTCATGGTTTTAGTGATGCCGTGATGATGTCACTTACACTACGTATGTAACAACAAACGACTGTCTGAACAGTATGAGCTTATGGTGATCACTCTGACACTACTGGTTGCAGAGATATCTTGCCCCCCCAAAATTGCCAGAGTAAAATTAACAGTAGAAAGTGTCTGTATGTGTCCACTCTGTCCATTTTCTATACCTGCTTACTCCAATAAAAGGTCATGGAGGGGAGGCTGGAGCCTATCACAACAGCCATGGGGTGTGAGGTGGAGTATCTCTGTACAGGACGCCACTCTGTCGCAGAGCCACATATAGACAAACAAACACATTCACACCCGAACACACACCTTCAGTCAATTTAAACTTTCCAATCCACCTAACCTGCATGTCTTTGGATGTGGGAGGAAGCCGGAGCCCCTCAGGGAACCCATGCAAAAATGAGGAGAACATGCAAACTCCACACAGAAAGGCCACAGGTGGGAATCGATCCTATGACCTCCTTGTTGTGAGGCAACAGTGCTAACCATTAAGCCACCGTGCTGCCTGTGTCTGTTCTATTCGGTGTGAAATTAACACTTTTCTAGTGTTAACATTTAATTTTACACTGACAATATTAAATTAATTCGGAAGTCTTAATGTCAAACCTTTAACCAGGATAAAAACTCGCTGAGATTAAAAATCTCTTTTACAAGAGTGTCCTGACAAGTGGCAGCAACGCAGTTACAAATAAATACAAAATCACTTACAAATAAATGCATAGACACACTTTCACTCAACATAGTCAAACAACATCATCATAAAAACCTGGGTCCAACATCAATTTAAAAACAGTGACAGACAGACTGCCTTTCTGCAAGGTCCTTAAAAAACCTTTAAAAGAATAAAATGAAGAGAGTCCACACACACAGACTCTTTCAAGTGTCCATTTAACACTGGCAATTTTGCTGTGTGGAAAATGTGTTTTTTTTTAACTGTATTTTTGATGACCTTGACTTGCGACCTTTGACTGATTTGCTCCCAACTTTAATCAACTGGTGACACTCACCCAAGGATTAAGACTACTAATTCTGATTAAAATTCAGTCATCTTTTTCTTTATTTGCTACACACACACACACACACACACACACACACACACACACACACACACACACACACACACACACACACACACACACACACACACACACACACACACACACAGCATGCATGGTAATTAAAATGGATTTTTACAGTAGGGACTTGAAATTTACTTTAAAATGCATATTTATACATTTACTGCAAATTCTGTAGCCCCACCAACAAAAAGCTTCTGGAGCCGCCACTGACCAGCAGCACATTTCAGCAGTAAGAATACTCATTAAAGCAACACCCACATCTTATATACTGTACAATGTTAAAAAAAACAAACATATTTAAAATCAACTGCCTCATTTATCTGTGAAAAAATAATGCACTTTTCAAACCTGGCTAGTTGTGGGGATTTTTTACATTCCTAAACTTGCACTGAGGAATTTGCAAGTGATGTAATCTCAGGGAGAGCGCACACTACACAGCACATTCCTGAGGTATTCCTGGTACAGATTACTGTGACTCCCACATACTTTATAGCAACTTTAACCCCTTTCAAGCGACCTAAAAGTTGGGTATTGTGGTGCTGAACTCACCTGTAGCTGCTGCTGAAGAGCTGATATCTGACTGTGTCTGTTTCAGGCTGCGGGGAATTAAATCTCTTCTCCAGCTGACGTCAGGAGAGGGGACGTGTCCCACAGACAACTGAGTTTATGAGCCGAGTTCAGCTAAAACTGTGTTTATTAAAGCATTTTCTGGTTCTGGACAGAACTGTAAAGGATCCACAGACTGCTGTCATCTGTCATGCATTCAGTTAAAAGTTTGTTCTTATGTTCACAACATGTGAAAGCATTCAGGAGTATGACATTTTGTCATTTACACCTGCTTGTACGCTAGAGTGTATTCAGGTCACATTGCAGACAAATAAAATTTTCAAGAATAAAATGGTAATAGTATGTATGAGAATAAAGTTATAGGCCTAATATTAAGAAAATATAGTTGAAATTTTACATAAAAAAAATCCACAATACTAGATGAATAAGCTCATAATATTATGAGAATAAAGTAATATTATAAGAAAGAAGTCCTAATTTATGAGAAAAATGTCATTTGTCTTGTCTTATTATTATATTATTATGTCTTATTACATTTTTGCCTCTTCGATGGCAATAAAAAGCGGTTTACTCTGCGTGTTTTTGTGCTTGCCCCACACAATAACATGTAGGCAATTAGCTTGTGATGGTGTTTATGTTCTAAAACAATTAGTTTTTGACCAGAATGAAAAGATGATCCCAAAAACATCTAAAAATAGACCCTAGGCTGAAAAATGTGAACTTTCCCATGACCATCCATCAGATGGCAGACACCTCTATCTGATATTATCCGCAAAAGAATGTTGTTTATTTATTTATTCATTCATTTTTAAATAATTTGGTACAATAAAAATCAAAACATTTTAATGCATTTGCCCTCATTATATTCCCTTTTACTTTTCACAGTTATAAGATCACAGCCTTTTCAGTTTTTCCATTATTGTTAACAAACTACATTCATCCATCCACTGTTTCACATACTCACTGCATTTACAGGGGTCCAGGCTTTTTCAAAGCATAAAAAATTAAAACGGGAGCAGGAAGTAAACTGATTGAATTGAACTGAATGTGTCTTCTAATCATTTCTCAGGTATAAATATGTTTATTTTATTTTTCCTAGGAGGAATCGTTTTCCCACTGTTGTATGCAGATGATGGTGCATTGTGGATTAAGGGTCAAAATGCTGCATTTATTGTGAAAAAAGCTTCAGGTGGCTGTCAGCACAGTGGAGAGATGGGGCAATAAGTGGGGTTTCCATTTTTCTGTGGATAAAACACAGGCCTTATGTTTCGCCAAAAAGCGTAATAATCCACCAATTCCAATTGATCTTTATGGCAGTGGTACTTTAATATGAAATATACTGATATGATTCAAATATTTAAAGATGGATCTAAAGGTCAAGTCACAGGAAAGACAGGAGCAGCGGTTTATTTTCCCCAATTTCAGAAGTAGATCATAACATGACTGTTTGATCATTTAGCTGTCTTTTCTGTGGAACTGCTAGCACTTTCCTTGCACTGTATTGGGTAGAGGAGGTGAAGTTTAGTCACCGTGCCATCTGTTCAGATTCAATGGCAGTATTAATCAGCATTTCAGATGGCAAATCTGTTTGCAGGATAGACCTAATCAATGAGATTCTTCAAAGCTTATTTAAACTACAACAACAGAATATTTCAGTGTGTCTCATGTGGGGTCTATTTCACTCTGAAATTGTGGCCAACAAAGCAGTAGGTCAGCTGGCAAAAGCAGCTGTGAAATCAGAAATGCAGATTCCACTTAGTAAATGTGAAGTCAAAACAGAAATGAACAAAGCATGGCAAAAGCTGTGGGACAGGAAATCTAAAGGTCTGTTTTTACACCAAATACAGATACGGGTTGTATCAAGGAAACAGGGGGAGAAGAAGTAGTCACAGGACTACAAATAGGTTTTTTGGTTTAAATCATACTCTCAACATCATTGGAAAACATGAAACCAGTCAGTGTTTGAGATGCAGTAGAAGGGAGACTGTTGAGCACGTGTTACTGGAGCGCCAAGCATATAACAGACAGCAAAAATTCTATTACACATCACAGCACTACAGACCAGTTTAACCGTCCAAGAATTACTTTAGCACAGTGTAATTTCCCAACCTTTTTTTCCTCCCCCTCCTTTATCTCCCCATTAGTATAGCATACATCAGACTCCATTAATGCTTCACACCCTAACAGCTGGTGATGGTAATGCACCGTGTCGGTTTGCAACCCGCCAAAAAACTCGGTGGAAGAAGAAGAAGTTTTTGCACTGTGACAGAAGCTCAAATTTCTGAGTGTGAAATGGTGCCCAGAAGTAGCCAAACAAAAACAGGAAAAGGGAAGACAGCGTGATGTCATTGTTACCTGACTGTCATGTCAACAGCAGCGCCATTTCCCAGTTAGCAGCAGACTCATCCTGTCGACCCTCTTTGCCCTTTCTGGAGTCAGGTTGACACCTATGAAACAAATGTGTCTGTGTAGTCATAAGCCATTACAAACACCAGCTAGCAAACTGTGAGAAGACTTCATGGGACTATGCTGGTGTCGCCGACCAAACGGCCCCCTCTAAAAATTGGTCTGCTCTGCCTTCACTGTGCCTTCATTGTGCATGCGTCTGAGACTGACTCTGAGTCTCTACACCCAAATCGATCAAAGGGAATAATAATGTGATTATTAACCATCAGATGACAAAGTAAAACCTCTTAAATAATTCTAAAGTCAGTTTTAAGCAGAAACAAGACCGTTTTAAGCAGAAACGAGGGGATAAACAATGAATCGCTACTGACGCTCTGAAATGATGTAGGTGCAGCAGCAGCAGCATGTCAGACTCAAACGTGTTGCTGTGGCGCGCTGGTCGGTACCTCGTCTTTTAGTATGAAATAATGCTGAATTTATGTGGAAATGATTGTTGTACAAAAGCTGAGATAGAAGATGACTGGAGTGCAGTTTTAAGCAGAAACGAGGTGTGTCATGTTGTGATGGACAACGCTCGTGCTCGTGGTTACCTTCAGGAACTGCTCTTTATTCTATCGAACACCCAATAACATGCTGCACACGTCTGCACTTAAGACTCACTGACATAGGTCTTTTTAACACACTGCCCCCTGGTGGTCACCATGCGCAAGCTATGGTGGCCTCTGAGGGACCATTGAAACCAATCTCACTACAAGGTGATAACTGGTGAACCGCTGTTGACGCTCAGAAATGACACTGCTGACGCTCTGAAATGACGCATGTGCAGTGAAGGCAAGGCGGACTGATTTTTAGGGGGGCTGTTTGGTTGGCGACACCAGCAAAAGACTTGTTGGCTGGTAGGCTGTCTAAACAGATCTAGCTGACATTATTTATGTTCCACCATGGCCCGTTGCTAATCAGAAGCTACGTAGAGACTGCAAGAATGATTGTTTTTCCTTTACACAAGACTATAAGTTCAGCTTACAAACGAAGAGAACTGTCGTGGGCCGCCCTGCTGGAAAAAGGCAAAATAATGAGGAACAAAAAAAAACTGTATGGCGTGAAACAGCGCACAATTCTCATTTCTTGCCGTAACAATGGACCACAGTCCCAGTTAGCGATTTTAATCAGCAGATCACGGTTGACATTTATATATGGCTTTGATGGAGACTGATGAATAAATTGTGGACCCGCTGCTTCTGATTAGAGATCTGGTTGTTACTGATTTCGTAAATGCCAAATATTGAGTCGACACTGAAACCAGAAATGCCAAATGTCGAACTCTTCCTGGAGCGATAAAAGAGGAGATCTCGTGCGAATTCAGCGAACAGTCGACACTGAAATCAGAAATGCCAAATGTTGAACTCTTCCTGGAGTGATAATAGAGAAGATCTCATGCGAATTCAGGACAGTCGACACTGAAACCAGAAGTGCCAAATGTTGAAGTCTTCCTGGAGTGATAATAGAGGGTATCTTGCGTGAATTCAGTGGACAGTCGACACTGAAACCTGAAATGCTAAATGTTGAACTCTTCCTGGAGTGATAATCGAGGAGATCTCACACGAATTCAGTGGACAGTTGACACTGAAACCAGAAATGCCAAATGTTGAAGTCGTCCTGGAGTGATAATAGCGAAAATCTCATGTGAATTCAGTGGACAGTCGACACTGAAATCGGAAATGTCAAATGTTAAACTCTTCGTGGAATGATAATAGAGGAGATCTTGTGTGAATTCAGTGGACAGTCGACACTGAAACAGGAAATGCCAAATGTTGAACCCTACCTAGAGCGATAATAGAGGAGATCTCATGCTAATAGGTGGGCACGGAGCTACGTCACATCCAGTTAGCAACGTGACCGCAACAAGTGAGATTTGTTCACAGCAGATTGTTTTCAGCAGCTCTGCTATTGATAGTCAGTGAAGGGGCTGGGTGCACAGTAAAGTCCCGACTGTCTGCGGGGTCTATAGAGATCTTGTGCGAATTCAGTGGACAGTCGACACTGAAACCAGAAAAGCTGACCCGAGAGCCAGCGCTCTAATTCGACAGCCCTTGATGTCAGTCAGTGACTATCTAGCGTGTAAATTACATGTAAAAATATTTGGATCTTTGAAAATAAGTAAATTTTTCTCCCCTAATCAAAACTGATACTGAAAAAGTCTGAAGGACCTAAATGACACAGTGAGATGGTGAGGAGCTGTACTCATTAATGTCGGCGACACGAAACATAAAAAAAAAACAGGCAACAGTGTTGTGCTGAGCAGAAAAAATGTTTCATTTATTTATTATTTTGATTGGCTGTACAGCCAGCAACACAGCTCAAATTCTTCTTCTTCTTCTTTTAAATAATGGCGGGTCGCAACCAACTTAATAGGTGCATACTGCCACCTACAGTACCGGAGTGTGCATCCCCAGGGTGTGTAGGCTACTTCAAGTTACAGACTAATAAGAGGGGGGGGAAAAAAACCTTAAAATTTATGTATTAACCCTGTGCTCTTAAGATAACCCATAACAGCCTTACTACACTCTTTAACATTAATCACCCTTTCCTAAAATACCCTGCAAATTCCATCCCCTACCTAGACTATACAATGTATCCCTCAATACATTCCTCTACAAAATATATTTACCACACTCCATCAATACACACAAGAGAGAATTTCAGTGTTTCACTCATTTTAAAAAATGGAGACCGCGTTGCTATGCGGGTCACATGACCGGATGTCCGACTTCATGGAAAGGCCCAATCCCTGCCCCTCCTCCTGGGATTGGCAGGCTGCGTTAGTTACAAGAAGCACCGCTGCAGCCTGTAACGTTCTATTGTTTTCTTGTCGGCGTTTAAAACAGGGAGAAGTGTCAGAAAAGCATGAAGATTCTCAGAAACGACTTGGTTTCCCTTTGCCTGGTTCTGATAAGGATCGCGGACGTAGCGGCTTATCGTAAGTTAACGCGTTCTACAGGCTACGAGCTTGCTAACGATAGCTCACGTGTCAAAATATCCTCAAAGTGTACTGTCATTGTGAATATCAGCGCTAGAAATGTCATAAAACCGTGTAGGAGTTTTAGCTATGACGAGGTGAAATAAGAAGTAGGAATAAAATGTGACGGCTACCCGCCTCTTTATGCTAGTAGACTGCAGTATGGCATGTTTTTTTTTATTTACGTAAATACAGTCACTGTATTTATTGTTCTTTTGATTTTAGATTGTTTGAATATGTGGGATTGATTGAGTTTATTTAGTGACATAATGTACAAAATACGTCATATGTGCATTAAATTACTCTGATAACACAGTAAGCTGTAAACACGTAGTTTCACTGTGATCCGAAAAATCAGATGACAAAATAGGGTTAAGTAGGCTGAAAATATGAGAATGAAACTAATAGTACATGAAAATGAAAATAATAGTAGGGTGTAAACTGTGAGAGGTCTTTCTCCAAAACACTAAAAAGTGTCATACAACTGTAATTTAACTGTAAACTATCTGCGCCATTCAGATTTTATCTGTGAAAATGTGGTTTATATTGTTGTATGTTCTAATAATAATAGACATTTCCTTTTAAAGGAGGTTTCATTGCAAAGGTTTTGGGTTTTATTTCCTCTTTGTAGTTTTTAGTATTGCCCAAGACAGCTCAGCTGTGATGTATCCTTTCAGTCACGATGCAGTCCTATAGAGGCATCAGTGCTTTTATTTTTACTTCTAATTCCAGTGATGAGGGCAGCACAGTGGCTTAATGGTTATCACTGTTGCCTCACAGAAACAAGGCCGTGGGATCGCTTCCTGCCTAGTCCTTTCTGTATGCAGTTTGCGTGTTCTCTCCCTGTGTTTGTGTGGGTTCTTTTTTTGGCTCTCTGGCTTCCTCCCACATCCAAAGACATGCAGGTTAGGTGATTTGGTGACTCTAAATTGACCATAGGTGTGCGTGAATGTGTTTCTGTCTATACATGGCCCTGTGACAGACTGGCATCCTGTTCAAGGTGCACCCTGCCTCATGGCCTGTGCCTGCTGGGATAGGCTCCAACCCCACCATGAAGGTTCTCAGGTGAAGATCAGAAGCGTCTTAATATTAGAGGCAACTGGATGTTTTCGCTTTCTTGAGACTCATCCAAGTTGAACACCCAGATGTACTCGGAGGAACTGACACCTTCTGTCAAAATTTGATAAGATGATTTGATGGATGACTTCCAGTCCCGCAGCCTTCCTGTTCCCTCTGCTTATGACCAAACAGCCACACTTGAGCTCGCATTTTGACACCAACCACGAAGTATAGTTCCTTGATTGATGCTGGCTCCAACACAGATCACATTCCCAGAGCCACCATATGCAGTGCTGATATATCGAAAATATGGGGACAGTGCTTCGATAAAACAATCACCCAGTGGCGGCTTGGGTCAGTTAATGCATCTGCCTTGTCCCTCTGATAATGAATGTGTGAATAATATTAGTACAGGAAGTGATACCATTATTGGATTGGCTCAGACTGTTCCCTATCATCAATGGCACTTGGCATTATGGGATGTTTTGGCTCTTTAAGCCAAGACTTCAGTCAGCGTGAGTGGGAAGTGCGAGTTCTTAGCCTGTGGTTATAGATTGGTTGCCACATTCACCTCAGGGCTTTCTGCCACTTGTTTCATTTACACAACAGTTGTGCTTCTGTGGGTAATGGTGGTAGCCAGAATACTGAATTAAATTTTTTTTTTTTAATGCACCATTGGTACACGATTTTGCAAGAAAGCTTTGAGCCATAGGTTTAGGCAGCGAGCCGTCCTGCCGTCATTGGAACGCTCAAATTTTGAAAAAGACGGCCGATTAAAACAGTGGCCGTCTTGTTCAAAGCAGTCTAAAATGTGCAGTTTACTGAAGGTGCTGTGTGTGTGCGTGCGTGCGTGCGTGCGTGCGTGCGTGCGTGCGTGCGTGCGTGCGTGCGTGCGTGCGTGCGTGCGTGCGTGCGTGCGTGCGTGCGTGCGTGCGTGCGGCACCAACTGGCTGCAGACTGTGAGGGAGGGGTTTTCCTGAACGGAGGCATGAGACTGTACATTCTACTGAGAAACATCAGTGCACGTGAGACAGCGAACATGGAGTAGAGAGAGGATTTTAACCCAAGTGAACATGTTAAAAAACAAAACCGTGGAGATGCCTTTACTTCTCTCTGTACTTCTACCGGTGCGGTTCTGACGCTTCTGTCCTGTTCACACCATGTGTGCGTCATATACTGAATTTATGAGATCATGAGATGAAATAAATGGTCAAATATCCTTAAAAAATTAATAAAAAAATGAGAATATATGAATAAACAGAGGAAAAAATTAAGCATACACAGGTAAAAAAAAACAAAAACCTTGCTGTGGAGAAGCTCTGCAGTGATGTTCAGAGGCACAGATCACACAAAGCAGGTGAGAACTCTGAACTTTAACAGCTGTTATTTTCCAAAAGTATTTATTTATTCAATCTAGAGGTTAATGTAATGTTCAAGCACAAAATGTGACTGATGAGAAAAAAAGGATGACTTCATCACACTAAAATTAACTGGAGTTAATAAAAATACAAGCTGATTTTTGTTATTTTTCAGAGTTATTAAGCTGCAGCTATATGTTTTATTCATTTCAAAGTGAGTTACTTCTTATTTTACTCTTATTTATTTACAAAAATATGGGGAGTGTAATCAGCCTGCATTGTTCTGTTCAGTTTATATCAAAGTTTGCCTGCACATGCCCAGGTATTTTTCTTTTTCCTTCCTTATAAGAGTTTGGTGTTTACATTCAAGTTTTTTTAATAAAATATTCACACTTTTCTAGCGGTTTTGTACTTTCAGAAATGCAACAGAAACAACCACAAACCAGAAAAAAGTTTGGACTATATGTAAAATGAAGATAAGAATAAAAATGTTGCACTATTTCCAGTTTTTCCACTCACACCCACAGATGCCAAAAGTTCTTCCAAAGTTGTCTTGGTGGCTCCCCTCACTTGACACAGATTTACCATAAAGTACAACACTGTTTGTATTTCTGTATGATTGATGTAAATGAAGTCGAAGAAATAGTCACTGATTTGGAAACGTTCATGTTTTCATCCCCTGATGTTTCTCGGAAAAAGCTGCAGCCTTAAATGTACGCACCCATTTTTCATATCATCCAAAGTTTTCTGATTTGGGGTTGTAAAAAACAAAACAAAAAGAACAATAAAAAAAAAAAAAATATATATATATATATTCAACAAAAATATAAATGCAACACTTTTGGTTTTGCTCCCATTTTGTATGAGATGAACTCAAAGATCCAAAACTTTTTCCACATACACAATATCACCATTTCCCTCAAATATTGTTCACAAACCAGTCTAAATCTGTGATAGTGAGCACTTCTCCTTTGCTGAGATAATCCATCCCACCTCACAGGTGTGCCATACCAAGATGCTGATTAGACACCATGATTAGTGCACAGGTGTGCCTTAGACTACCCACAATAAAAGGCCACTCTGAAAGGTGCAGTTTTGTTTTATTGGGGGGGGGATACCAGTCAGTATCTGGTGTGACCACCATTTGCCTCATGCAGTGCAACACATCTCCTTCGCATAGAGTTGATCAGTTTGTCAATTGTGGCCTGTGGAATGTTGGTCCACTCCTCTTCAATGGCTGTGCGAAGGTGCTGGATATTGGCAGGAACTGGTACACGCTGTCATATACGCCGGTCCAGAGCATCCCAAACATGCTCAATGGGTGACATGTCCAGTGAGTATGCCGGCCATGCAAGAACTGGGACATTTTCAGCTTCCAAGAATTGTGAACAGATCCTTCCAACATGGGGCCGTGCATTATCCTGCTGCAGCATGAGGTGATGTTCTTGGATGGCACAACAGTGGGCCTCAGGATCTCGTCACGGTATCTCTGTGCATTCAAAATGCCATCAATAAAATGCACCTGTGTTCTTCGTCCATAACAGACGCCTGCCCATACCATAACCCCACCGCCACCATGGGCCACTCGATCCACAACGTTGACATCAGAAAACCGCTCACCCACACGACGCCACACACGCTGTCTGCCATCTGCCTTGAACAGTGTGAACCGGGATTCATCCGTGAAGAGAACACCTCTCCAACGTGCCAAACGCCAGCGAATGTGAGCATTTGCCCACTCAAGTTGGTTACGTCGACGAACTGGAGTCAGGTCGAGACCCCGATGAGGACTACGAGCATGCAGATGAGCTTCCCTGAGATGGTTTCTGACAGTTTGTGCAGAAATTCTTTGGTTATGCAAACCGATTGTTTCAGCAGCTGTCCGAGTGGCTGGTCTCAGACGATCTTGGAGGTGAACATGCTGGATGTGGAGGTCCTGGTCTGGTGTGGTTACACGTGGTCTGCGGTTGTCAGGCTGGTTGGATGTACTGCCAAATTCTCTGAAACGCCTTTGTAGACGGCTTATGGTAGAGACATGAACATTCAATACACGAGCAACAGCTCTGTTTGACATTCCTGCTGTCAGCATGCCAATTGCACGCTCCCTGAAATCTTGCGACATCTGTGGCATTGTGCTCTGTGATAAAACTGCACCTTTCAGAGTGGCCTTTTATTGTGGACAGTCTAAGGCACACCTGTGCACTAATCATGGTGTCTAATCAGCATCTTGGTATGGCACACCTGTGAGGTGGGATGGATTATCTCAGCAAAGGAGAAGTGCTCACTATCACAGATTTAGACTGGTTTGTGAACAATATTTGAGAGAAATGGTGATATTGTGTATGTGGAAAAAGTTTTAGATCTTTGAGTTCATCTCATACAAAATGGGAGCAAAACCAAAAGTGTTGCGTTTATATTTTTGTTGAGTGTGTATATATATATATATCCTTTCTCCCCCTCTAGTTGCCACCTTATCGTGGTGGGGGAGTTGGCATACCCGGATGATCCTAGGAGCTATGTTGTCGGGGGCTTTGTGCTCCCTGTAGGGTCTCCCAAGGCAAACGGGTCCTAGGTGATGGGTCAGACTAAGGGCAGTTCAGAACCTCCATGACCAGTAAAAGATCAAGGACCGTGACGTTGCCCGATATGGCGGAGCCGGGGTCCCACCCTGGAGCCAGGCCTGGGGTTGGGGCTCGCGCGCGAGCGCCTGGTGGTTGGGCCTTAGCCCATGGGGCCCGGCCGGGCTCAGCCCGAAAGAGTGACGTGGGCCCGCCCTCCTGTGGGTTCACCACCTGCAGAGGGGGCCATGGGGTTCGGGTGCAGAGAGGATTGGGTGGTGGTCGAGGGCGGGTGGCTCGGCGGCCCGGTCCATGCTCACAGCCCCCATGTCGAAAGGAGTCAGTTGAGGTGGCTCGGGCATCTTTTCCGGATGCCCCCTGGACGCCTCGCTGGAGAGGTGTTCCGGGCACGTCCCACTGGGAGGAGGCCCCGGGGAAGACCCAGGACACGCTGGAGGGACTACATCTCTCGGCTGGCTTGGGAACGCCTTGGGGTTCCCCCGGAGGAGCTGGAGGAGGTGTATGTGGATCGGGAGGTCTTGGCGGCTTTGCTTGAGCTGCTGCCCCCGCGACCCGACTCCGGATAAAGCCGAAGAAAATGGATGGATGGATATATATATATATATATATATATATATATATATATATATATATATATATATATATATATATACACTCAACAAAAATATAAACACAACACTTTTGGTTTTGCTCCCATTTTGTATGAGATGAACTCAAAGATCTAAAACTTTTTCCACATACACAATATCACCATTTCCCTCAAATATTGTTCACAAACCAGTCTAAATCTGTGATAGTGAGCACTTTTCCTTTGCTGAGATGATCCATCCCACCTCACAGGTGTGCCATATCAAGATGCTGATTAGACACCATGATTAGTGCACAGGTGTGCTTTAGACTGCCCACAATAAAAGGCCACTCTGAAAGGTGCAGTTTTATCACACAGCACAATGCCACAGATGTCGCAAGATTTGAGGGAGCATGCAATTGGCATGCTGACAGCAGGAATGTCAAACAGAGCTGTTGCTCGTGTATTGAATGTTCATTTCTCTACCATAAGCTGTCTCCAAAGGTGTTTCAGAGAATTTGGCAGTACATCCAACCAGCCTCACAACCGCAGACCACGTGTAACCACACCAGCCCAGGACCTCCACATCCAGCATGTTCACCTCCAAGATCGTCTGAGACCAGCCACTCGGACAGCTGCTGAAACAATCGGTTTGCATAACCAAAGAATTTCTGCACAAACTGTCAGAAACCGTCTCAGGGAAGCTCATCTGCATGCTCGTCGTCCTCATCGGGGTCTCAACCTGACTCCAGTTCGTTGTCGTAACCGACTTGAGTGGGCAAATGCTCACATTCGCTGGCGTTTGGCACGTTGGAGAGGTGTTCTCTTCATGGATGAATCCCGGTTCACACTGTTCAGGGCAGATGGCAGACAGCCTGTGTGGCTTCATCTAGATGAGCGGTTTTCTGATGTCAATGTTGTGGATCGAGTGGCCCATGGTGGCGGTGGGGTTATGGTATGGGCAGGCGTCTGTTATGGACAAAGAACACAGGTGCATTTTATTGATGGCTTTTTGAATACACAGAGATAACGTGACGAGATCCTGAGGCCCATTGTTGTGCCATACATCCAAGAACATCACCTCATGTTGCAGCAGGATAATGCACGGCCCCATGTTGCAAGGATCTGTACACAATTCTTAGAAGCTGAAAATGTCCCAGTTCTTGCATGGCCGGCATACTCACCGGACATGTCACCCATTGAGCATGTTTGGGATGCTCTGGACCGGCGTATACGACAGCGTGTACCAGTTCCTGCCAATATCCAGCAACTTCGCACAGCCATTGAAGAGGAGTGGACCAACATTCCACAGGCCACAATTGACAACCTGATCAACTCTATGCAAAGGAAATGTGTTGCACTGCATGAGGCAAATGGTGGTCACACCAGATACTGACTGGTATCCCCCCCCAATATAACAAAACTGCACCTTTCAGAGTGGCCTTTTATTGTGGACAGTTTAAGGCACACCTGTGCACTAATCATGGTGTCTAATCAGCATCTTGATATGGCACACCTGTGAGGTGGGATGGATCATCTCAGCAAAGGAAAAGTGCTCACTATCACAGATTTAGACTGGTTTGTGAACAATATTTGAGGGAAATGGTGATATTGTGTATGTGGAAAAAGTTTTAGATCTTTGAGTTCATCTCATACAAAATGGGAGCAAAACCAAAAGTGTTGCGTTTATATTTTTGTTGAGTGTATATAGTATTAGTTGAACTGTATATAGAAAAACTTTATAAGATGTTATCTTTTATTCATTAATTTAAAGGTCAAACGTATTTGTGGAAGACCGAACAAAAATGGCTCTTTTGACAGTAAAGGTTGCAGACCTTTGACCCAGACTGACTCCAAATATTAGTAAATTAAGTACTTTTATTTATTTATTTTTGGTGGTTTTCATCGCATTTTGGAAATGCGCTGTTTTTAAAATGGTACGTGTACTCGGGGCGGGTCTGCCATCTGGTGTTCAAGAGATGAAACTTCAGCCACTCACCCAACAACGGCACCATTTACATGTCATAAATATGTATAACATTTCGTTCTTTTACATAGATAGATAGATGTTATTGTCATTACACAAGAGCAACGAAGTTACAAGTGCAACAAAATTATCTTAACAACCAGTCACCTCAGACAAAAACAGACAAAACTACTTTAAGACTGTCATCTGAATTGAGGCAATGTGAGTGTGCAGATGAGATGAGTTCGTATCAGTCATATCAGTTTGTATCAGTTTCTGTCAGTGTGTGCATAATGTCTGGAGTTGCCTTGACAACATGGCTTTTCAGTCGTGTGACTACCCAAGAAATTGTGGATGACCTGGACATGCCAGAACATGTCCTGTGAGGCTTCATCACGGTGTTGCTTTGCGCCATGTGGAAATGTCCCGACGCGCGGAATTCTTCCACATGTCTGTCTCAGTGTGCCGAAAAAGTGCAGATGTCCACGTCTTCCGCAATTTCTGTGTTAGTCAGACGACGTCCCGGATCAACACAGTGTCCAGTTTGGAAATGAACGGTACATTCCACTGTTACAGGAGTTTTTGTCATGGAAAGAGGGGCGGAGGAATTCCGCGCGTCGCTGCGGAGCCGCATGGCGCAAAGCAACGCCGTGATGAAGCCTCACAGGACATGTTCTGGCATGTCCAGGTCATCCACAATTTCTCGGATAGTCACACGACTGAAAAGCCACCGAAAGCCATCTGAAAGCCGTCCTGTGAGACCAACATGGAGGTGCTTTTGTGCCGCATTCCTCCGCTCCTCTTTCCATGAAAAAACTCCTGTAACAGTGGAATGTGCTGAAAAAGTGCTGATGTCCACGCCTTCTGCCTTTTTTGTGGAAGTCAGACGACGTCCCGGATCAACAAAGCTTCACGTTGGAAATGATCTGGTTGTTTGAGCGGGGTTTCAGCCTGTCGATCGGCGCTCGGAGTGCGCCGCGCTCACACGCTGTGCGCGGTCTTTAAACCGGCTGGAGCACTCCTTAATCTGTGTAATCCCCATAAAATCGTCGCTGAAAGCCATCTGAATTTTCCGAATGGTGTCCACCTGGAGGTCTCTCACAGTTTATGGAAAAATTTGATGCAGCAAAGCTCCAAATCGTTCAGACATTTTATTCCCAAAAAACATCCGACGAGAGGGGTGGACCACTGCTCACACAAAGCCTGCTCACAGGCGAATGACGCAACCGACAGGCGTGAAAAAACTCACGCATGCACACGAAGGTTCAAGCTTGGCTGATGCAATCACACGTGATTCAAATCCATATGGTTTTTGCAAAAAATAAAACGGTCGGATACTTTTCTAACAGACCTCGTACAGTTGTACTGTTAAAATTAGCTCCTGCAACAATCCCATGATCAGCAATTTTGAATGGTAATTTTACCCCTTTTATATTAAAATCACTTCTTTTTTCTTTTTTTGTAAACATGATCTTCAAAAATAAATATAGCACGACTGTCTTGGCAAACCACCACATTCCTTCAGTCCTCTGTGACCATTTGTGTAATTCCTCTCCCCTTCAGTGTAACAGCAGCAGTCATATTTACAGTGCATGTGGAAATGTGTCACGCACTGCTGTTTGTTTGACTTGGATTTTGACACAGTCTGAATGTGTTCAAGCACAATTTGCTCAGTTTGAACATGACTGGTTGTTCCCATCATGACTACATAATGAGGGATTTGAAACGTTTCGGTCTGTAACCGCTGTTTTCAAATTAATTCAGCAGCTTCCTGCTCGTCATGCTTACTGTCTGTGTCTGGTGTGTAAACTGCGTCCTGTGCATGTTGTCTTTGAGGCAGCTGGTGGCCACAGGGGCTTGTGGCTAAAACTGTGGGTTCATGATGCATGCTGTTTGTGTGTGAACTTCCCAGTCTGGGTTTCAGAAGGTCTAGTGTTTTAAGGTGTAGAAAGAAAGCGTAAGAAGAGAGATAATAAGCGAAGTGCGCAACGCATCTGCGCATGCATGGGTCATACGGGGTCAAAAATTCCAGCTACCAAACACACACCGCTACCATTGAATTTTGTATACGGTAGCATTAGCAGACTGTGAACGTTAAGGCTTACAGGGATTGTTTCAAAGGCTTTAAGCCTTAAGCGATGCATACAATAATGACAGGTGCACATTGTCCTGTTTTAAAATGCTCGAACGGAATTTATAGGCTTGAAAGTTGGCTGAAAACACATGATTGCAAGGCTCCACTGAGTCCACCCAAAGATGGAAAGAAGAAGAAATGTGGTTGTAAACCTCTGTTCATTGTACACAATTTCCGCACAGAAAAGAAATATCCAGACAGATGTAACAGAAGGACTAAAATTGTAAGTTTCTTGCACACATTTATTTTGTCAATATCCTGAAACCGTGCTGAATTTTAGTGTGGTTGATGGTGCCGTTTTCGTGCATCGGCTTATGACTGTAAGGTCGCGTCATGAATGACGTGGCGAGTAATATTGTGATATTGACATGTTCTATAAACGAGCTGCATGCATGCATGTATGTATCATTGTACAGTAGTGTTCAGAATAATAGTAGTGCTATGTGACTAAAAAGATTAATCCAGGTTTTAAGTATATTTCTTATTGGTACATGGTAAACAAGGTACCAGTAGATTCTCACCAATCCAACAAGACCAAGAATTCATGATATGCACACTCTTAAGGCTATGAAATTGGGCTATTAGTAAAAAAAAAAAAGTAGTAAAGGGGGTGTTCATAATAATAGCAGCATCTGCTGTTGATGCTACAAACTCAAAACTATTATGTTCAAACTGCTTTTTTAGCAACCCTGTGAATCACTAAACTAGTATTTAGTTGTATAACCACAGTTTTTCATGATTTCTTCACATCTGCGAGGCATTAATTTTGTTGGTTTGGAACCAAGATTTTGCTTGTTTACTAGTGTGCTTGGGGTCATTGTCTTGTTGAAACACCTATTTCAAGGGCATGTCCTCTTCAGCATAAGGCAACATGACCTCTTCAAGTATTTTGACATATCCAAACTGATCCATGATACCTGGTGTGCGATATATAGGCCCAACACCATAGTAGGAGAAACATGCCCATATCATGATTGGTGTTTCCGTTTCTCTCTACCGCCGTACGCAGTCCTGGTTGTAACAGGCATTCTGCGGAGCTTACAAAAACACTTTAAACACTCTAAACACTGTGTGTGTGTGTGTGTGTGTGTGTGTGTTTTTTTTTTTTTAAAGGCTAAGATTTAGTCATAAAATGAAGTTTTAATTCTTTTTAATGATGGGGAGAAACAAATGTAAACACAAGAAAGCTTTGGCTATGTTCAAAGTAAGAACAGGGCATGCCATCCAAAACTAAAATTAACCATTCTCCCGATCACATATAGGACAAATAGATAAGTCGACACCCACCCAGACAGTTGAATTTCCAGTTCCATTCTTTACAGTGCTTGACATCTACATTTTATTTCTATATGTGCCTATGAGAAAGCCGTGCTAGGTTAGTCGATTTTGCAGGTGTGGCCATGAAGGATTGGAGAGGAAGTGACATCGGGTTAGCGATCTCAAGGGGACGGCTGTGGAGTAGTGTGGAGACAGGACTTCATAACCGTTAGCTCTGCAGGCTGTTGGCGATGCTTATGCTTACTGGTTTATTGATTGTGGCCAGAAAAATAAAAGAATCAAGAACCACAAATGTGACCATGTCAGTCAGACGTTTGACTGTCATTTGGAACTTGTGGAACTTTTAAATATTAAAGCATACGCAGCCCTGTGAAGCCAGAAGCAGTATCAGACAGCAGGACGATATTCTCTGACTACTGTGTGCCACTTCAGGAGAAGTGAAATCGGAGGTATCTGGTTGTGTTGCAAGTTATGTATTTATTACCTCTGTCAACGAAGTTGGAGAAGGTTATGTTTTTGCCCCTGTCTGTTTGTCTGTTCGTTTGATTGTGAACAGCCTGGAGCCCACAATTTTTCATATATCATTATGAAATTTGTGCTGAAGATTCATATCCTGATGGGTAAAAACTGATTCAGTTTTCAAGGTCAAAGGGAAAAATCAGGAAAAATCTTGGAAAATTGGAAAAATCTCTATCTTTAACATTGAATGAACTTTCAGCAATTCATAACTCTGTCAAAAAAGATCGAATTTTCTTTCATATTCAAGAGTGTTTAGTAGGATGGTCTCCTTTATTGACTGACAAAGTTTGATCTGGATCTGATCCAGATTAAAGATTTGTGGCCATTTAAATTTAACATTGAAAACCCCATTTAATGTATATTTTACATTATATCTTAATTAAATGTGTCCCAATCACTCTCATATTTCAAAGTGAGATGCAGACTGGCACTCACCATCACCTGACAAAGTTTGATCCGGATTCTGGATTTTGTGGACGTTTGAATTTAATATTGAAAAGCCTATTTGATGTACATTTTGCATAATATCGCAATCAAAAGTGCCTCAATCACTCTCATTTATGACAATGACGTGCAAACTGCCACTCTCAATGAATAGACTAAGTTTGAGCCGCATCTGATATGTATTGTGGATTTAGCAGATATTTGATTTTAACATTGAAATGCCTTTTTGATCTGTATTTTGTTATATTTTAGCATATGAAAAGCCACTTCCAACAGGATTTTGACCTTGAAAATTTTTTTTACAAGGTAAAAATTTGTGTAACTGAAAACTAGTGTTGATGGAGGTTTGCGCTCTAAGAGCACAGTGCTCTATTAGCAGCTTTATTACGGTTATTCCAGTAGCACCGGTTTTATATGTGGAGGTGGGGTGAAGTAATTATTACTAGAGTTCTTCAGTTTTTGGACACGTCTGAGTGCACCGTTTCATTCAGCTTTAGAGAACATGCCCAACCATGCCAGTATTTCCACTCCTTTTTCTTTCTATGAAATGATCCATAGAAGTTACCTCAAGTCATGTTCATCTCGTGTGAACACACACATCTTGAAATATGAGTTTTCTGCTGTTTATCTCAAGCATGGAGGTGTGTAGAGCTATAATTTAAGAAATACACTATGCTGCCTTGGATCACCTGCTTTGTCATATGCATACACCTGCAAAGACTGTGCTTTGCATGCCATTTAAAATCCAAAGTCATTTGGACAGGACATGGCTGTGCTGCTAGAGAGGTGGTCTGAACTGTTTATTAAGTAGCCACTCATTTTTATCCTGTGCCATTTGGTCATAATATTACATTCTTCCACTTCCTTATATAGACATGCACATAACTGGAGTTTGTGCATGGTAAAAAAAAAAAAAAAAATGATGCACAGCAGCAAACATGGAGGAAATCTCTTCTCAGGAGGAACTGACAGTTGGAAACTGCAGACAGTTGGAAAAGTCCTTCCCTCTGTCTTTTTTGCTGCGCATCATGTCATTTTAAAACATGCGAGCACCATAAACACCAGTAACTCTATGTGCACACCTGCTTGTATAAAACTAATCTCATCTGACTGTGGTTTAACTCATCTTTCAGTGATATGCCAGTACGTCATTACTAGCTCCGGTGACATGGACGATTTAAGACAATAATCCAAATAAAGTGGCATTTTCTGATTAACCAGAGTCAGGTCATAATTGGACTAAGTGATAATCTGACAGTTATCTCACTATTGAAGTGCATTGTAGACAGACACTTTAATCAGAATATGACGTCCTGTTGGTGTTTTAACAGCATTTTTATAACACATAAGGCATAGGAGACATTATGCGACTGAGTCATGAATCACATTACACTCTGTAACATGTAAAGAGGAATATATTTGGAATATTATTTGTGCAACTAATGTAAACGCTAGGGCTGCACGATATATCTTTTGAACATTGGCATTGCGATGTGCACGTGTGTGACTGTTACATCATGCGATGCGGCATAATTAAATTAAGCATGCACGTTTGCAATGCCAAGTGATGAGGGTAAAAATCCACTTTTGTTTTTCATGAATAATCAACAAAAGACATTGAAGATGTTGAATTTGCTGGAATAAAGGATCCTGGTAATGCGTGTGTGTGTGACATGCACCTTCTCTCTCGCTGTACTGCAACTTGTCTTGTTTTCAGTGGCTGAAAACGGTGCACCCGGAGCACCGTTTTAAAACATTGAGGACTTTTATAAAAAAAAAAAACTATATGGATTTGAATCACGTGCGATTACACCAGACATGCTTGAACCCTCGTGCGCATGCGTGAGTTTTTTCACGCGTCGGTGACGTCATCCGCCTGTGGGCAGGCTTTGAGTGAGCACTGGTCCAGCCCTCTCGGCTGAAATCCTTTGTCTGAGATGCTGCTGGAGACGGTGCGTGTTGCTTTATCAAGATTTTTTCAGGGCCTGTGAGGGATATCCGAGTGGACACTATTCGAGAAATTCTGCTGGTTTTCGGTGAAAAGTTTAACGGCTGATGAGAGGTTGTGGAGTTTCTTTCGCTTTAAGGACAGCTCACAAAGCGGATCGGCGCGGTCTGAAGTGGCGTCCGTCTGGCTGTTTTGAGCTGAAAACTTCCTAATTTAAGGCTCTGTTCACCCAGGACGTCGTCAGAGAACAGAGAAGTTTCAGAAGAAGTCGGCATGAGGAGTTTATGCGGCCATTCCACTGTTAAAGGAGATTTTGTACTGAAAGAACGTGTGGGCAAATTCGCCGAGTCGGTTCCGTGACGACGCCGCAAATCCGTCTGCGCCGCGACAGGAAAAACACCTCCGTGTTGAAAACCATCTGTAAAATTCAGGCGACTTTTGATGGCTTTCAACAAGTGAGTAGCTGAGAAATTGTTTAACAGCTGGGCATGTTCCAACTTGTCCGTTAAGGTTTCCAACGGAGGTGTTTTTCCTGTCGCGACCCCCCCGCGGTCGGGTCCGGCCCGACATGCGAATCTGCTTGCACGTTCTTTCATTACAAAATGTCCTTTAACAGTGGAATGTCCGCATAAACTCCTCATGCCGACTTCTTCTGAAACTTCTCTGTTCTCTGGCGACGACCTGGGTGAACAGAGCCTGAAATGTGGAAGTTTTCAGCTTGAAACAGCAAGACGCCGCCGCCTCGGAGCGCAGATCGCCGTCAGGCGCCGTGGGCCATCTTTAAAGTGACACAGACCAAAATCTCTCATCAGCCGTTAAAATTTTTACCGAAAACCAGCTAAATTTATTGAATGGTGTACACTCAGTTGTGCCTTACAGTTTTGAAAACATTTTGATCAAACAAAGCAGCAGTCTCTGAGCCATTCCTAAACAATGAAAAAATCAACGAGGGGGTGGGCCACTCCTCACTCAAAGACTGCCCACAGGCGAATGACGTAACCGACAGGCGTGAAAAAACTCTCCCATGCCCACGAGGGTTCAAGCATGTCTGATGTAATCACACGTGATTCAAATCCATATTGTTTTTGAAAAAAATAATAAGGTCGGATACTTTTCTAATAGACCTCATATTTCCAAACAGTGTCTTCTGTTAAGTTTTCCGCAGGCTGTGGTGATGAATCCAGCTAAAAAATCTGTGAATGTGAAACTGGGCTGTGGAGTGCAGCTTTTCTGCAAAAGTCACAGTAATAAAGCCGCTGTTCACCCTGTTGATAAAACTCTGATTGAATCTGAATGAAGGCATTTTTTAGTAGTTAGGCTAAACTTCATTCACTTAAAGTGCGCATCCTTTCTCTTCACACAGTGACATGTTTTTTTTAAGTACACAAGCACACTGCTTCGCTTTAAATGTGCAATAAATCTTTTTTCAGGTGATCGCTACAGACCGTCTATCCCTTAAAAAGTCTATCTTCAGTGTGCTTTTTTTGGAAAGTTGTAGCTTCTGCTGCTACATTGATAAGCTTCTTAGCTTACACCTCCTATGTGCATGCTCCATGTTGTCTTCTCTGTTTTGTGGTTAAACTTCCACAAAACACTTCTACAGTGGAAGCGTTACAGCACTACATAGAGGCCTGTCATATGTACTACAGTATTTTCAGGTGTTTTCAGTATATCCTTAAAAAAAATCCTGCAAGATATTCATATATTGCCATGGGCAAGAAAAAATTGGAATTTCAGTTTTTCCAATATCGTGCAGCCCTAGTAAACACCATAATCCAAATATAATCTTCAGAATAAGGTCAGCAGTCATATTATTGCTGTCCATGTAGTCATTGTAGTGTGTGAGAGAGTGGTCTTTAGCAAAACAAAAGCCACATTATGTTGATATACGAGGTCTGTCCAAAAAGTATCAGACCTTTTTATTTTTTTCAAAAACCATATGGATTTGAATCGTGTGCTTGCATGAGCCAACCTTGAACCTTCATGCGCATGCGTGATTTTTTTCACGCCCGTCGGTTGCATCATTCGCCTGTGAGCAGGCTTTGTGTGAGCACTGGTCCACCCCTCTCGTTGGATTTTCATTGCGAGGTGAAACGATATGGAGCTTTGCTGCATCAAATTTTTCCAGAAACTGAGAGACAGCCAGGTGGAAACCATTCGGAAGATTCAGACGGCTTTCGGTGACGATCCTATGGGCATCACACAGATTAAGGAGTGTTACAACCGGTTTAAAGACGGCGCACAATGGCGGAGGGTGCGCCGCGCTCTGAGCAGCCATCGACAGGCTGAAACGACCAGATCATTTCCAATGTGAACGCTGTGTTGATCCCGGGACGTCGCCTGACTTCCAGAGAAATTGCAGAAGAGGTGGACATCAGCACTTTTTCGGCACATTCCACTGTTACAGGAGATTTTGTAATGAAAGACGTACGGAAGTTGGAAGTCTCACAGGACATGTTGTGACATGTCCAGCTCTTACACAATTCCTCGGATACTCACTCGACTGAAAAGCCACCGAAAGCCGTTTGAATCTTCTGAATGGTTTCCACCTGGCTGTCTCTCACAGTTTCTGGAAAAATTTGATTCAGCGCTGCTCCAATCGTTCAGACATTTTCCTCAAAATGAAAATCCAACGAGGGGGTTGGACCAGTGCTCACTCAAAGCCTACTCACAGGCGAATGACGCAACCGACAGGCGTGAAAAAACTCACGCATGCACACGAAGGTTCAAGGTTGGCTCATGCAAGCACACATGATTCAAATCCATAAGGTTTTTGAAAAAAATAAAAAGGTCTGATACTTTTTGGACAGACCTCGTAGGCGTGTTTGGCCCCAAATAAGGAGGCAGGTCAGCAGGGGGTGGTGGTGGTGGGGTTATGCTCTGGCACAGTCCAAGCCACCTGAATACGTCCTTACACAGTATTCCCCGTAGGCTGTACATGACTCACTGTTGAAAACTGCTTCTCACACTGTGTGGGACTTTCCTGTGGAAAAAAACACCTTGCTTTCAGAGTTTGCTTTCATTTGTTTGTCACACTTTCTGTTTATTGATCCTCAGCACAGGCATAGTGCTGTAAAGCAAAGACAATGGAGCAGGATAGCTCACTGTCCAAAAAATGTGCAAGGGCACTGTGGAGCTCTGGTGACTCTGTCATCATGTTGCCTGGGAAAATGTCAGAGACATTACACGTCCATGAAGCGGCAATAAACAGCTGACGTGGGTTAAAACAGCAGCATCACAACACTTTAGGTTCCAAAATCTGACAGACTCTGAAAAAGTTTGAGTGAAGTGTGTTGTTGCCTCTGTAAAGCCAAGCCACTTTCAAATAAGAGCTCAGACGCTTAGTTATCAGACATAACCGCATTTGTTTTGCTCTGTCTGTCAGCCATCGGGATGTTTCTGTTTTGCTAATAAATACATCACATGCCGAGTGAGACGTTTTCTGGGAATGCACCTGTTAACTCGCTCAGGGAGAGGAATAAAAACATCAGAGACCACTAATTATGAGTGCATGTGCACGGAGAGAATTCCAATCATGAAATACTATGATGTTGTGTTGTTAACTGGGACATTAATAAAGGTGCGACATGTCCTTTTAATGATATGAGTTTCTAGTTTGTGGTTATGCTTTTCTAAATGCATTTTACAAATCTGAACTATTTGCTGAATGGGACCGGAGCTGTACCGCAACTATGCTACTTCGCTCACAGAAATGCTCAAACCTGTGACCTAGAAGCAAAACTACTGCTTAAATTACCAATATATCAAACATTTTTGTGTATTACAGAAGTTGTACCCTAACCCAGACCTGTATTCTAATCTAAACCCTAACCATAAACTTAAAAAAAAGGGGAAGAGAAATTTGGATAGTAGCTACTCAACTGAGATGGATTTCCTGGGTCGTTGCCATTCAGGACCCATGATGATTCCTTGGTGTCATGGATACGGTGAAGTACAGCACCAGCACATTCTCCCAAACTTGACTTGATTACAGGAAAGAGGGACCAGAGGTAGATATTCTCATGTCATCTCTACTGGTGGTTGGCTCTCACTGCGGTATTGTATCACTTCCTGTTCCGGAGCATAGCGGTGTTTCGCTGTATCTGTTAGTTGTTTAATCTGCGCAGTTAGATTGATCTTGTTACCTAAATAACGATTTGTTTCACAGTGTAATCTTCACGTGCCTTAACTAAAGCACTCCCTCTGCTGAATCACCTCTAAATTATTTACACATTATTCACTTTGTGTGTTTTTAGGAATCCGCTAGCTTAGCGCAGCTACTAGCTCTTAGCCGGTTTAGTATGGCGGCCTCTCCTGTCTCTCCCGCACTTTTCTGCTCTGGGTGTGAAATATTTAGTTATTCCTCGGCCTCCTTTAGCAGTAATGGTACTTGTAATAAGTGTAGCTTATTCGTTGCTTTGGAGGCCAGGCTGGGCGAATTGGAGACTCGGCTCCGCACCGTGGAAAATTCTACAGCTAGCCAGGCCCCTGTAGTCGGTGCGGACCAAGGTAGCTTAGCCGCCGTTAGTTTCCCTCTGGCAGATCCCGAGCACCCGGGAAAGCAGGCCCACTGAGTGACTGTGAGGAGGAAGCATAGCCCTAAACAGAAGCCCTGTGTACACCGCCAACCCGTTCACATTTCTAACAGTTTTTCCCCACTCGACGACACACCCGCCGAGGATCAAACTCTGGTTATTGGCAACTCTGTTTTGAGAAATGTGAAGTTAGCGACACCAGCAACCATAGTCAGTTCCAGGGGCCAGAGCAGGCGACATTGAAGGAAATTTGAAACTGCTGGCTAAGGCTAAGTGTAAATTTGGTAAGATTGTAATTCACGTCGGCAGTAATGACACCCGGTTACGCCAATCGGAGGTCACTAAAATTAACATTGAATCGGTGTGTAACTTTGCAAAATCAATGTCGGACTCTGTAGTTTTCTCTGGGCCCCTCCCCAATCGGACCGGGAGTGACATGTTTAGCCGCATGTTCTCCTTGAATTGCTGGCTGTCTGAGTGGTGTCCAAAAAATGAGGTGGGCTTCATAGATAATTGGCAAAGCTTCTGGGGAAAACCTGGTCTTGTTAGGAGAGATGGCATCCATCCCACTTTGGATGGAGCAGCTCTCATTTCTAGAAATCTGGCCAATTTTCTTAAATCCTCCAAACCGTGACTATCCAGGGTTGGGACCAGGAAGCAGAGTTGTAATCTTACACACCTCTCTGCAGCTTCTCTCCCCCTGCCATCCCCTCATTACCCCATCCCCGTAGAGACGGTGCCTGCTCCCAGACCACCAATAACCAGCAAAAATCTATTTAAGCATAAAAATTCAAAAAGAAAAATAATATAGCACCTTCAACTGCACCACAGACTAAAACAGTTAAATGTGGTCTATTAAACATTAGGTCTCTCTCTTCTAAGTCCCTGTTAGTAAATGATATAATAATTGATCAACATATTGATTTATTCTGCCTTACAGAAACTCTGTAAGTGAGATAGAGTATCTCGTCAATAGTTTTACATCCTCATTGAAGACAACTTTGGATGCTGTAGCTCCTCTGAAAAAGAGAGCTTTAAATCAGAAGTGCCTGACTCCGTGGTATAACTCACAAACTCGCAGCTTAAAGCAGATAACCCGTAAGTTGGAGAGGAAATGGCGTCTCACTAATTTAGAAGATCTTCATTTAGCCTGGAAAAAGAGTCTGTTGCTCTATAAAAAAAAAAAGTCCTCCGTAAAGCTAGGACATCTTACTACTCATCACTAATTGAAGAAAATAAGAACAACCCCAGGTTTCTTTTCAGCACTGTAGCCAGGCTGACAGAGTCAGAGCTCTATTGATCCTAGTATTCCTTTAACTTTAACTAGTAATGACTTCATGACTTTCTTTGCTAATAAAATTTTAACTATTAGAGAAAAAATTACTCAGAACCATCCCAAAGACGTATCGTTATCTTTGGCTGCTTTCAGTGATGCCAGTATTTGGTTAGACTCTTTCTCTCCAATTGTTCTGAGTTATTTTCATTAGTTACTTCCTCCAAACCATCAATATGTCTATTAGACCCCATTCCTACCAGGCTGCTCAAGGAAGCCCTACCATTATTTAATGCTTCGATCTTAAATATGATCAATCTATCTTTATTAGTTGGCTATATACCACAGGCTTTTAAGGTGGCAGTAATTAAACCATTACTTAAAAAGCCATCACTTGACCCAGCTATCTTAGCTAATTATAGGCCAATCTCCAACCTTCCTTTTCTCTCAAAAATTCTTGAAAGGGTAGTTGTAAAACAGCTAACTGATCATCTGCAGAGGAATGGTCTATTTGGAGTTTCAGTCAGGTTTTAGAATTCATCATAGTACAGAAACAGCATTAGTGAAGGTTACAAATGATCTTCTTATGGCCTCAGACAGTGGACTCATCTCTGTGCTTGTTCTGTTAGACCTCAGTGCTGCTTTTGATACTGTTGACCATAAAATTTTATTAGAGATTAGAGCATGCCATAGGTGTTAAAGGCACTGCGCTGCGGTGGTTTGAATCATATTTATCTAATAGATTACAATTTGGTCATGTAAATGGGGAATCTTCTTCACAGACTAAGGTTAATTATGGAGTTCCACAAGGTTCTGTGCTAGGACCAATTTTATTCACTTTATACATGTTTCCCTTAGGCAGTATTATTAGACAGCATTGCTTAAGTTTTCATTGTTACGCAGATGATACCCAGCTTTATCGATCCATGAAGCCAGAGGACACACACCAATTAGCTAAACTGCAGGATTGTCTTACAGACATAAAGACATGGATGACCTCTAATTTCCTGCTTTTAAACTCAGATAAAACTGAAGTTATTGTACTTGGCCCCACAAATCTTAGAAACATGGTGTCTAACCAGATCCTTACGCTGGATGGCATTACCCTGACCTCTAGTAATACTGTGAGAAATCTTGGAGTCATTTTTGATCAGGATATGTCATTCAATGCGCATATTAAATAAATATGTAGGACTGCTTTTTTGCATTTACGCAATATCTCTAAAATTAGAAAGGTCTTGTCTCAGAGTGATGCTGAAAAACTAATTCATGCATTTATTTCCTCTAGGCTGGACTATTGTAATTCATTATTATCAGGTTGTCCTAAAAGTTCCCTGAAAAGCCTTCAGTTAATTCAAAATGCTGCAGCTAGAGTACTAACGGGGACTAGAAGGAGAGAGCATATCTCACCCATATTGGCCTCTCTTCATTGGCGTCCTGTTAATTCTAGAATAGAATTTAAAATTCTTCTTCTTACTTAAAAGGTTTTGAATAATCAGGTCCCATCTTATCTTAGGGACCTCATAGTACCATATCACCCCAATAGAGCGCTTCGCTCTCAGACTGCAGGCTTACTTGTAGTTCCTAGGGTTTGTAAGAGTAGAATGGGAGGCAGAGCCTTCAGCTTTCAGGCTCCTCTCCTGTGGAACCAGCTCCCAATTCAGATCAGGGAGACAGACACCCTCTCTACTTTTAAGATTAGGCTTAAAACTTTCCTTTTTGCTAAAGCTTATAGTTAGGGCTGGATCAGGTGACCCTGAACCATCCCTTAGTTATGCTGCTATAGACTTAGACTGCTGGGGGGTTCCCATGATGCACTGAGTGTTTCTTTCACTTTTTGCTCTGTATGCACCACTCTGCATTTAATCATTAGTGATTGATCTCTGCTCCCCTCCACAGCATGTCTTTTTCCTGGTTCTCTCCCTCAGCCCCAACCAGTCCCAGCAGAAGACTGCCCCTCCCTGAGCCTGGTTCTGCTGGAGGTTTCTTCCTGTTTTAAAAGGGAGTTTTTCCTTCCCACTGTCGCCAAGTGCTTGCTCACAGGGGGTCGTTTTGACCGTTGGGGTTTTTCCGTAATTATTGTATGGCCTTGCCTTACAATATAAAGCGCCTTGGGGCAACTGTTTGTTGTGATTTGGCGCTATATAAATAAAATTGATTGATTGATTGATTGATGTCCAGTTAGATGGAGGCACACAGGAGATATTTGAGGAAGAAAATGAGCACTTTTTTCAGATGATCACAAAGCAGGAGGAACAAGTGACTGCTTCACAGGCAGTGATGCCGGTAATGCGTTACTCTAATCTGACCACTTTTTTTTTGTAACGAGTAATCTAACGCGTTAACCTTTCCAAATCAGTAATCAGATTACAGTTACTTCTCCACGTCACTGTGCGTTACTATTGTTTTTGCATTGTGGGTCGATAACAGCATTAAACGTGGTCCGTGACTGAAATGCCCGCTTTAAGTGAGGTGTGAGCTTTTCATCTGCGGTTTTTTGCAGCAGCTTGTCCTCACATCTTAAAGCGCGGTGACAACAGCACACCTGCACTGAGCTTTACAAAGACATTTTTATGCTTTTTTTTCTCCTTTATTTAGAATTCTGAGCTGAGCTGCTCCATATCTGCTGGTTAAAAACAGCTGATCCTCCGTGATGCGTCAACAACTCAAATGCACCTAAACTCTCTTTCTGAGGACCACATGTGAAAACGTAGTAAAACTTTCTTACCTGTAAATCTGGTCATGATTTCTGCATGGAATGGGTGCGTGGGGCAGGGATGTGCCCCCCCCCCCCCACAACACCCCTAGATTAAAGGTCCAGTTTTGAAGCCTTCTTTTTTTTTTTTTTACTACAACTACTAATACTACTTAGAATAATAATAATAATAATAATAATTTCGACAAGTAAAATGTTTAGAGAGAATTTAAATGTTAGAAAAATGTTAGAATTTAATAGTTACATTTATAAACAATGTAGGTTAGAAATTGCAGGTTTTACTGTCACAGTGCTGTCAACAGTTAAATATGAGGTCAAGAAAGAGGTCTTTATTTTAATTTCTATAAAACAAGTATTTATTTTCATTGAAGTCAAGAAAGGGTGACTATAAAGTGACTTTTGGCAAAACAAGTATCATTGTCATGTTGAGGTGGCAGAGGGCTGTTGTCGGCAGCTGGGGAAAGTAACTAAAAAGTAACTAGTAATCTAACTTACTTTTACAATTGAGTAATCAGTAAAGTAACTAAGTTACTTTTCAAGGAGTAATCAGTAATTGGATTACTTTTTCAAAGTAACTGTGGCAACACTGTTCACAGGATAGGAACAAGAAAAAGACTAAGCTGAAGATGCAAGGTGGCTAATCTTTGCATTTGCATGCTCAAGTATTTGTAACAGGCGCCAGAAACGTTAACACTGAGCTATTCATTTTCTTGTATTTATGTATATAGCTCAGTCTCTTCTTGTTTTGAAATTCTCTTCATTGCTGCCTTGTTTTTGACTAGTTTTCTATTGTGTAGTGTTTGTTGAAATAAAAGGCTTTGCACCAGCTAGATCAGCTGTCTTATTAAAATGGTGCATTAGGCCTGCACCTGCTGGCAGCATCACAATTTTCATGAAACTTCTGTGTTGCTCAGACAACAGGTTTTCTGGCACATATACAGAAAGCGAAAGACAGACTGGTGATCTCACTGTTTTCTTTATTTATTAACTCAACAAAGTGTTTTTGTTGTTTCTTTGGAGTGTGTCATCACTCTGGAAAGTTTTGTCATTTTGCAAAAAGCTTTGAACAACTTGTCAGTGGCCTCCTTTAAACTCCGACAGCATCTGCTTTCTCTTCCTGCTTCAGAAATGTAGTTTTGCTTTGTCGGCACAAATCCAAATTTGTCAGCCTGCTACCGCCGTTTGTTTTTCGTCTTTGTCAGGTGACACAAACTTCCTATAGAACATCCTGAGGTGTGTCTAGTAAAACAATGAAAGGTGGTGGTTATGTAGAGGGACCTTGTGGTGACGAACCTTGTCTACCAGCATTACAGTTGCGGTTATCACCTTTTTTTTTTTTTTTTTTAGACGACGGGCGCTGTGATCTGTAATTTCTGTCTTTCTCAGAGCTAAATGTGCATTTGATCCTGTTTGAGTGGGTGTGAGTTACTGTCGCATTAGTTCACAAGGAAATGAAACTGTAATATGCAGATTTTAAGTCCATCAACATGCATCTACCAGTCAAAAGACTGGACACGTCCAAACTTTTGACTGGTAGTCTATATAAAAATTAAAAATGGGCTTCATTTCATTCATTCATTCATTTTCATGCTGGTATAAGCATTCTCTGGACACAAATTCACCACTGTAACTGAGACCATCACCTCCCCACATATGATTTTAAATGCTTCCTAAAGTTTTCTTTTCCTTTTTTGTCCCACATGCGTGAATCTACAGTAGTGTTCAGAATAATAGTAGTGCTATGTGACTAAAAAGATTAATCCAGGTTTTGAGTATATTTCTTATTGTTACATGGGAAACAAGGTACCAGTAGATTCAGTAGATTCTCACAAATCCAACAAGACCAAGCATTCATGATATGCACACTCTTAAGGCTATGAAATTGGGCTATTAGTAAAAAAAAAAAGTAGAAAAGGGGGTGTTCACAGTAATATTGGCATCTGCTGTTGACGCTACAAACTCAAAACTATTATGTTCAAGCTGCTTTTTTAGCAACCCTGTGAATCACTAAACTAGTATTTAGTTGTATAACCACAGTTTTTCATGATTTTTTCACATCTGCGAGGCATTAATTTTGTTGGTTTGGAACCAAGATTTTGCTGGTTTACTAGCGTGCTTGGGGTCATTGTCTTGTTGAAACACCCATTTCAAGGGCATGTCCTCTTCAGCATAAGGCAACATGACCTCTTCAAGTATTTTGACATATCCAAACTGATCCATGATACCTGGTATGCGATATATAGGCCCAACACCATAGTAGGAGAAACATGCCCATATCATGATGCTTGCACCACCATGCTTCACTGTCTTCACTGTGACCTGTGGCTTGAAGTCAGAATTTGGGGGTCGTCTCACAAACTGTCTGCGGCCCTTGGACCAAAAAAGAACAATTTTACTCTCATCAGTCCACAAAATACAAGGTCTGTCCAAAAAGTATTGGACCTTTTTATTTTTTGCAAAAACCATATGGATTTGAATCACGTGTGATTGCATCAGCCAAGCTTGAACCTTCGTGCGCATGCGTGAGTTTTTTCACGCCTGTCAGTTGCGTCATTCGCCTGTGAGCAGTGGTCCACCCCTCTCGTCGGATTTTTATTGCAAATAAAATGTCTGAACGATTTGGAGCTTTGCTGCATCAAATTTTTCCAGAAACTGTGAGAGACCTCCAGGTGGACACCATTCGGAAAATTCAGATGACTTTCAGGGACCATTTTATGGGGATTACACAGATTAAGGAGTGCTCCAGCCGGTTTAAAGACCGCCCACAGCGTCTGAGAGCACAGCGCAACTCCGACAGGCTGACACCCCGCTGAAACAACCAGATCATTTCCAACGTGAAGGCTTTGTTGATCCGGGACGTCGTCTGACTCCCACAAAAAAGGCATAAGGCGTGGACATCAACACTTTTTCGGCACATTCCACTGTTACAGGAGTTTTTTTCATGGAAAAAGAAGCGGATGGATGCGTCACCGTGCCGCTCATTGCGCGGGACAAAATCACCTCCATGTTGGTCTCACAGGACGGCTTTGAGATGGATTTCAGACGGCTGTCGGTGGCTTTTTAGTTGTGTGACTATCCGAGTAATTAAGCATGAGATGGACATGCCCCAACATGTCCTGTGAGGCTTCATCACGGCGTTGCTTTGCGCCATGTGGAAACGTCCCGACGCGCGGAATTCCTCCGCATGTCTGTCTCAATGTGCCGAAAAACTGCTGATGTCCACGTCTTCCGCAATTCCTGTGCTAGTCAGAGGACGTCCCGGATAAAACACAGCGTCCAGTTTAGAAATGAACGGCACATTCCACTGTTACAGGAGTTTTTGTCATGGAAAGAAGAGCGGCGGAATTCTGCGCATCGCGGCGGAGCCGCATGGCGCAAAGCAACACCGTGATGAAACCTCACAGGACATGTTGGGGCATGTCCAGCTCATGCTCAATTTCTCGGATAGTCACACGACTAAAAAGCCACCGACAGCCGTCTGAAATCCATCTCAAAGCCGTCCTGTGAGACCAACACGGAGGTGGTTTTGTCCCGCGCAATGAGCGGCACGGTGCCGCATCCATCCGCTTCTTTTTCCATGAAAAAAAAAAACTCCTGTAACAGTGGAATGTGCCGAAAAAGTCCACGCCTTATGCCTTTTTTGTGGAAGTCAGACGACGTCCTGGATCAACAAAGCCTTCACGTTGGAAATGATCTGGTTGTTTCAGCGGGGTGTCAGCCTGTCGGAGTGCACCGCGCTCTGACGCTGTGGGCGGTCTTTAAACCGGCTGGAGCACTCCTTAATCTGTGTAATCCCCATAAAATGGTCCCTGAAAGCCATCTGAATTTTCTGAATGGTGTCCACCTGGAGGGCTCTCACAGTTTCTGGAAAAATTTGATGCAGCAAAGCTCCAAATCCTTTAGACATTTATTCGCAACAAAAATCCAACGAGAGGGGTGAACCACTGCTCACTCAAAGCCTGCTCACAGGCGATTGACGCAACCGACAGGCGTGAAAAAACTCATGCATGCGCATGAAGGTTCAAGCTTGTCTGATGCAGTCATACGTGATTCAAATCAATATGGTTTTTCCAAAAAATAAAAAGGTCTGATACTTTTTGGACAGACCTCGTATTCCTCCATTTCTCTTCAGGCCAGTTGATGTGTTCTTTGGCAAATTGTAACCTCTTCTGCACGTCTTTAATTTAACAGAGGGACTTTGCGGGGGATTCTTGCAAATAAATTAGCTTCACACAAGCGTCTTCTAACTGTCACAGCACTTACAGGTAACTCCAGACTGTCTTTGATCATCCTGGAGCTGATCAATGGGTGAGCCTTTGCCATTCTGGTTATTCTTCTATCCATTTTGATGGTTGTTTTCCGTTTTCTTCCAAGCGTCTGTTGTTTTTTTTTGTTTGTTTTTTTTGTCCATTTTAAAGCATTGGAGATCATTGTAGATGAACAGCCTATATTTTTTTGCACCTGCGTATAAGATTTCCCCTCTCCAATCAACTTTTTAGTCAAACTACGCTGTTCTTCTGAACAATGTCTTGAACGTCGAACTCACTGACTGAATGCCACACTACTATTATTGTAAACACCCCCTTTTTAACTTTTTTTTTTTTTACTAATAGTCCAATTTTATAGCCTTAAGAGTGTGCATATCATGAATGCTTGGTCTTGTTGGATTTGTGAGAATCTACTGAATCTACTGGTACCTTGTTTCCCATGTAACAATAAGAAATATACTCAAAACCTGGATGAATCTTTATAGTCACATAGGACTACTATTATTCTGAACACTACTGTACATATCTGTGTGATGAGTCCAACAACAACCTCTCAGGCTTGTGCTGTTTTTGTTGTCTTGTGTGTAGTGCCCTCTAGTGGGAATTTAATGTTGCCATCCAATCCTTGGGTTACAGACTTGTGCTGTTTCCACACTGTTCTTTCTGAAACTAAATCTACAAACGTAGCAGGCTTCACAATACTTAAAGGTCTGTTTATTGACACATTTCACCATACTGTAATTATTGCACTCTTATAAGGAGTAGAGATGCTCTGTGCCAATTGCTCAAGTTGATAGTTATACAAAAAAAGTGCTTCGACTCTGCTCTGGTGTACACTTTAGAATGCATTGTGAACCATTATTTTGTACGCTTGAAACTCTTCCATTAGTCAGACTCTTATTCAGAATGGATATATTTATGTACAGATTTCAACGTGATCTCTTGCTGACAATATTTTCAGATTGTGTTCAACAAAACAGTCCATTCAAATAATGCTTAAGAAAATACTGATTTTTGGGTTATTAATCTTCTGTGCGTCATTTCTTCAAGATCAATCATACCATGAAGTTGATGTTTGGAATAATTTAGAAGATTCCGTCAAAATCTGACGGAAGCTGACGGAGCAAAAGCGTCTTTGTGTTGAAGTCTCACAGGACATGTGACATGCCCACCTCTTCCACAATTTCTCGAATAGTCACATGACTGAAAAGCCACCGAAAGCCGTCTGAATCTTCCAAATGGTGATGAGGTGGGCATCATTTTTCAGAGTCCAGCATGTCTTGTGAGACTTCAACACGGTGGCACTTTGCTCCGTCAGCAGCTTCATGCTGAAGCCATCGGCATGAATTTCGCTCCAACTCTTTTCATGGCTAAATCTTCTGTCACAGTGGAATGTGCCGAAAAAGTGCTGATGTCCACCTCTTCCGCAATTTTTCGGATAGTCACATGACGGTCCCGCATCACCACAGCGTTCACTTTGGAAATGATCTGGTCATTTCAGCATGTTGATGGCCGACCGGAGCACGGCTCGCTCTCCACCGTTTTGCGGCCATCTTTAAACCGGTTGTACCGCTCCTTAATCTGTGTGATGCCCAGAGGATCGTCACCGAAAGCCGTCTGAATAATCCGAATGGTTTCCACATGGCTGTCGCCCAGTTTCTGGCAAAATTTGATGCAGTTGCGCTGCTCCAGTTCTTCTGCCTTTTTCCTTGGAATGAAAAAACGCCGAGCGCACGACACACATCTCACACAAAGGCTGCTTAACAGGAAATGACGCAATCGACAGGCGTGAAAAAAATTCACGCATGCGCACGAAGGTTCAAGGTTGGCTGATGCAAGCACACGTGATTCAAATCCATCAGGTTTTTGAAAAAATAAAAAGGTCGGATACTTTTCTAACAGATCTCGTGTGTGTATGTGTGTATATGTATGTATGTATATTACTCTGTTTGTATTCTCTGCATTGTGCAGTCTATATATGAGTGAAGCTCTGGCTTTTTTTAAATAATTGAAATAAATGTTTTTAATTTTGATTTGATGTTCTAGTCAGTATTGGGTTACTGGCCCTAGAAAGTTGCAGATCCACTAATGGTCTCATGGCTTTGGGTAAATGTTATAACACTAAGGTGTTAAATAGGACTATGTTGGAATATCAACAGTCTGACATCTGTTTCCACAGTGCTGCCGCCAACAAATGTGACTCTGCTCTGTCACAACTTAACAAACATCCTGCAGTGGAAGTATGACAAAGCTGCTGCTGATCTGAAGTTCAGAGTTGATATTTCCAGCATATCAAGGTTAGAATGAAATGTGATTCTGCAGAATGTGTATTCAACTCTGTGAATCCAGATTTTCCAAAATTATTTTCTCCTCCAGTTCAGTAAATGTTTTTTAATTTCAATGATATGTCTCTTTTTAAAAGTGTTGCCAGCATTTCTGATGTAGGTATTGAGTTTAACACGACTGGAATACATTATTCAGCAGGAGTTGGCTGCGCAAGTTAAAACCATCTTTCCATCAGTATCAGAAGTGGTTGTTGAATCCAATCTTACCTTGAACTGTACAAGCAAACACTGCACACATGATTTGGAGATTCTTGTAGGAAGATGATCACCACAAGTAAATTACCTAGAAATGCATTTATTAATTAATTAATTTTTTTTAATTTTTTTTTATCAAACACTTGTAAGTACCTTGGGGCAACTGTTTGTTGTGATTTGGCGCTATATAAATAAAATTGATTTGATTTGACTTGTGTTTAATAATTACACCAGAAATTGTCTAAATAAATAAATAGTTTTCTAGTTCAAAAGGCAGAATGCAAATGTTCAATGATTTGGCAATGAAAATGTGGACAGTTAATCTTCAGATGAAATGAAAGAAATGTGTTGTGCAACTGGAGGAGAAAAAGGTTTTTGGGGGTGGGGCTGGGGGGTCGTGTAGAGTGCCTTGATTGGAGAGTGGCGTCAACTCAGAACATGGCGCCATTTTGGGTCTAACTGCGATAAACTACTGAATGACCCTTTTATGTTTTCAACATTTTTTTACATCATTTAACCACATACAGCAACACATCCAGGTGCAGGTGCTATCAAAATAAATATAAGAATAGTTAAGCTATGAAATTTACATACATTTACAATTTATGATTATTTATTTAAAGGCTGATTTATGCAGCTGCAGCTCTGTAACTCTGTGTCATGCGTAACAGTTTTAAAGTTCTCCGTCTCTGGATTATGCTTTATTCAGGACTAATTTGACCCTCAACAAGCTTTTCTTTCTACATTCATCGCATTTTAAATTTTCACTTTTAGGTCTTGCTTGTATTTTGCTCAGCCCGTTGATTAATTGTAGATAATTTACTTGGTTAGCCACAGAAACCACATCTGTATAAACTGTATTTGATTTTGCATATCTCAATCTAGGGATTGTGACTAATTTGTCTCCATTGTTCCTTGTCAGATAGGTGAAGAGATGATGTTAGGGGTGAGTTAGTACACCTCCGTCTTAGTTTGGTACACATGTAGTCTGCATTGCAGTACTTTCTTGTGAGGCTTCTCAAACGGGTATAGAAGAAAATTAAAACGATGGAATAATATGACTTGAAATGTTCAACAGTTGGAAGATCTACAGTTTCTTGAACATTTTACCTGACATTTACATTTCATTTTGCATAATCACATTAAAAACAAACATCTGAACATGAAAACTATAACTTTGTCATTGTGGACTGCGCACAGTTCACTGTTAAATTTAAAGTGCTTCTGTTATTTTGTTACATCTCTATATTATATATTGTAAGGTTTTTCCATTGTCTCTGCCCTGCAGCCCTCCTGAACATCCACGTTTTGCAAATTCATCAACTCTGCAAATTGATCTTTCATCTATAAGTGATCCATTTGGCGAGTATGTTGTCACTGTGACGGCTGTGAAAGGACAGAATGAGTCCGAGACCAGCCCTCCTGATGGACTGCAATTCAGTTATCTCAAGGACTCCCAAGCAGAACAGAAATGTGAGTCATCTTATTTCGTTGATGGCCTCATGTGCAGTGCAACATTTTTACCAGTGTTAACTATTTTCAATGTTATTGTTCAGTACCCTGTAGCCACTGATCATGATTCCGCAGCTCATGTTTTCCAGCCAAGAACATTCAGCCACTTGGTGAGCGGTGGGAGGCATTAATAGATAATGGCGTTGTGGCCTTTTCCCCTCTTTGTGAACAGTTGACTTAATCTAACATTCATTTTTAACTACTGTGTATAAATAACAGAAAGAGGAGTGGCTCCTCAATAAACTGGACTCATTGCAGCTGTCACAACGTGGCCAAAAAAAGTAAATTTGATACCAAAAGATACTGGATTTCTCCCAAAAAGTTGGAGGTTGGATTAACCCCTGTTTGGACAGGATCGGTTTTATATGGGGAACCTGTCATTTATTTTTTTAATGTGCATGCTAAGGAAGATGCACAGTGAGTGACAGGAACGTGATCGCCTGATTTCAGAGACCAAGGCTAAAATATGTGTGAACAGATTGAAGAGAAATGCTATGCAGGTAAAACTAAAGTGTGAATGTCAAATTGCTGTTGGTTTATTGACTTTGAGATGCCTCTTTAAACACAACCCATGAAATGATCTCACATTAACAGCGTTTATGTTATTTTCTAGGCTTTGTGGACTTCCCATCCGTAAATGTCACAGCCATACCAGACGATAATGTCGAATTCAGCTTCCACCATCCATGGCTGTTGTACCATAAGTCATCTACCAAAATGGGAAGAAGAAAAAGAACAATGCATTAATCAGGGACTTACCTGTATTTAGCTACAATGTTGTGGTTATCAACCAGGTCAGTGTGCTGCTCACAACAATTGGAAAGTTTTCTGTAAGATAAATGAACTAATTAATAGAATAGGTTTCTGTTTTCTTATATCATTGTGCTGTTATAATAATTTTGTAGATGCTACTGCATCATCGCATTCACTTAAAGTTCTTCTGTGTCACATTAAAGTTTAGGTGAACAGGATGTGCACTGTTTTTTTTTTTTGTACTGTGTGCAGATGGAACGCCACCACAGCTTCCGCTGTAAGCAGAGCATGTGCAAACACACGGTTCCAGTAGATGGCTCGCAGAAGAATCACTGTTTGAAGGTCAGCGGAGAGCTGGAGAACATCGATGTGCGAGCCACACAGGTTTATTGCAGCCTGCCACATCAGGAAACCGGTAAAAATCAATGCAAAAGTTCCATGTTGATGCACAACAAGGACATTGGAGGGTTTTTTGTTAGATGGCAGGAACCAGAGGTTGCCACTCTTTGAGCTTGCTGATAACTGTCCACTGATTCCTGAGACCTCTGTGCCAGCCAGACATGGAAGGCATCCTTCTTCAACCTGATGGCTTCCCTCACCGCAGGTGTCCACCAGCAGGTTCTTAGTTTGCCAGCGTCAAAAGCATTGACAGCCGTCTGGCCCCAATTCAAAGCAGCCGCCTCAGCAATGGAGGCATTGAACATGAACCACTCCAATTCCAAGAATAAAGTAATACAGTTTGAACCATCAGAAATTTAAAAATAATTGTGCTGGACACATTTGTTTCTATTTCTTAAGTTGGTGGTGTGAGGCCATATTTTTATTTTGTTTTCATGTGGGATTTGTTTAAAATATATATTTTTGTTATTAAGATGTTGGCTTTGAAGATCATTTAAAGAAGTAAGAGCTGTCAGATTTCATAATTTGTAGGTGCGTTGTTTTATCACCTTCCTCCTCCAAAAAACCATCAACCTACAGGAAAATGAGTGCGTCTGTGTAATGATCAGCTGTTTGAGTCCCCATCATGGCACACAAGAACGTCTTTGTGTAAAGATACTATATTAGATTTTCTGCTGTAAGATTTCATGTTAAAGATTTTGTCAAACATGAACTGACGTCAATTCACCAACCTTGACATAAGATCATTTGGGTGAAGTATAAATGACAGCTTGAACCCAATTTTCTGTCCGTTTTGTTCAGATTTCACTCCACTCTACGTTGTGCTTGGTCTGCTGATCCTTGCTGTCTTTGCACTCGTTCTCTTCATGGTCTATCGAAAAATGACACGGACCCACACACCTTTACCTCTTCCATGGTGGTGTACCTTTACTACAAATGACTTCCAGTGATGTACTTTGAGTCAGAATGAGTTGTTTAGTTCTAACAGTTCATTTCACTTCTGTGTTTTGAAGAGCATCTCCAATGGAAGGTGAAGAAGCCTATCATGAAAGAGCCTAGAGATGATGATGAGATGATGATAGTGCCTGAAGTCACTCCTACATCACCCACACAACTCCTGCTGACACAGATGTGAGTGAACCAACACTTGAAGGCACTCAGCCTGACTTCCGAGCACCCATCGGGGTAGGGATCCACCAGGGGAATGAGCTCCTGACAAGGAGGGTAAGGCGTGCAGGGGATGCGGAATATATGCCAGGCGGTCGTCTAGTACGAAGATGACGTCGGTCAGGAGGTCTCACCTTATGAGAGCCGTCCGGTGTTGGTTGAGATGGCACCTGAAGACTTGGCTCAAGGCTATCGTGACTGAAACATTTCAATGAAACTCCGCGAACTGGTGTCTGTGCATGTAGCGCACTGAATGGTCTGGCTTTCTGACGTTAGTGCAAATAAGGCACTCTGTAATAAAGTCAAGATGTCTCAGAGGAACAACTAACAAGGCGGGGGTAAAAAAAAATACCACCCTTTGACCTTAAAATCATCAGAGACATCGTGATGAGTAACTGGTCTGGGTTTGTTTTGTTTCCATGTTGGCTTGTGTTGATGCCAAGTAATGGGAAGAGTAACAGTCTGCTTTGTGCAGGACAAGCACTTTGCTATCAAGTTAAATTTGTTTGTGTATTCACATGAATACATCAAAATTGGTCAATTGGTGAGTGCGTGGTGTAACAGTCTGTTGGATCTGTCAGCACAATGTTGGTCATCTTGTCCATGTTAGAATTTAATTTTTCCACATTATAATCCCCCCCATGGATCAGAGCCAGGTGCCTGTATAGTAATGTTGTAAATGCTACAGTTATTCACAAACATGTTAACCTGCAATTACAGTTCTCATAACATTATTAACAAATAGCTTAGCTGTGTCATCTAGCCAAGTACACAGCATATACAGTGGAAAACATTTTCTCCAAACCAACCCTGCAGTCAGTATGCTGTCAGTGCTGTTGTGCATGTTTGTGCTAATTGACTTGCTTGCTTCTAAGTTGCACTTCAGCTATAAATGGTATTAAAGTTATTGCCCTTTGTAGTCGGGCTGTGTATTAAGAACAATACAAATACATAGACCATTCCAGTGTATTTGGGTGGCATGCCACTGTGGTGGGGAGGCCCATGGGAAGACCAGGCGCAGCCTGCTGGTTTTTCCGTGCAGAGCTGGAGTTGGGTCAGGAAGGGCATCCAGCACAAAACTTGTGCCAGATCTCAGTGTAGATCTGTAGTGCATCTGCTGTGGTGACTGAACATCTGCTGTAACATCTTCTGTTCACTAGTGTGTATTGGTAATGCTAAAATTGCAATGGCTAATGTTTGTTAGCATATTTCAGCCTGAATTCTCAGAATGCTTCCAGTGCTCATGTCTGTTTGAGCAGGCAGCAGCTATAGACTGTTTACAGGTGGGTCCACATGACCTGTGTAGCCTTTGTACTGTCTAAAAAACTATGACACAATGGCAGACGAGAAGTAGGTCACAAAGGATTATGAGCTGTTGGGCGGGCTAACTAATGTTTAGCACAACCACAACATTAGAGAGATTTTGATTTGATAAGTGTAAATTATTTTGGGGTCATTATGGCCACAGTTCAAGCCGTTCATGGGAAATGCTTAGTGCCAGCCTACTAGCCCTATAGCGACATCTATAGGTGTAGATATAATGATCACAAGGATTTGAGAGAAATTTAAGGTCATTTGAAATGCATTTAATGCCTCAAGATATGAGGGTGGAAAAGTTGGTGTCATGGGAAAAAAAGTGATACTCAGCTGTATCTTTTTTTTTTTTTTTTTTTTTGGTACACAGCCATATAGTCTACCACCATTTTCTGTCTGATGTAGACGTTTAATGCACTTTACAGTGATGACTCACATATTCACATACACAAGCGTCAAGAAGTTGCCCAGTTTTGCTCCACTACACATTTGTGCATTTCTCTGTCTGATCAGGCAAATGAACCAAGAACCCTTTGGTCAGAAGCCTGCCTCTATACCACCCAGACCATACAACCTGTGAAGTGGTTCTGTGAACATTTAACTTGGTGATTTTGTTTTGAGAATGTAAAATTACAAGTGTAGTTGGACTATTGTTACGTAACACCATCAGATCAGTGTCGACCAATCCTCACTTTGTTTCATAGTTAGAAATTTTTTAATTTTTATTTTTTTCTTGGTGGTTTAAAATTTTTTTTTATTATTAATTTTGCATGCATTTTTATTTCATTGTCCTGGAAGTATTGTGATGTATCAGAAATGGACAGTTGGTGCCTGTTTGTGTAAAGGAGCTCCGGTTTTTTTCAAACTGACTTGTCTGCTGTTACCAGACTTGACACAAATGGCACAGCTCTCTAATGTGCACCCTGGCATTTAGTATTTAGTACCTTTTCAAAAAAAAAAAAAAACCCAATGATATCTGGACACACAGATTACAGTGGGGGAAATAAGTATTTGATCCACTATCAGTTTTGCAGGTTTTCCCACCTACAAAGAATGTTGAGGTCTGTAATTTTTATCGTAGGTAAACTTCAACTGTGAGAGACAGAAAATCCAGAAAATCACATTGTATGAGTTTTAAATAATTAATTTGCATTTTATTGCATGAAATAAGTATTTGATTCCCTACCAACCAGCAAACATTCTGGCCCTCACAGACCTGTTAATTTTTGTTTAAGAAGCCCTGTTATTCTGCACTCTTTACCTGTATTAATTGCACCTGTTTGAACTTGTTACCTGTATAAAAGACACCTGTTCACACACTCAATCAATCACACTCCAACCTGTCCAGCATGGCCAAGACCAAAGAGCTGTCTAAGGACACCAGGGGCAAAACTGTAGACCTGCACAAGGCTGGGATGGACTACAGGACAACAGGCAAGCAGCTTGGTCGAAGACAACAACTGTTATGATTATTTATTAGAAAGTGGAAGAAACACAAGATGACTGTCAATCTCCCTCAGTCTGGGATTCCATGCAAGATCTCACTTCATGAGGTAAGGATGATTCTGAGAAAGCTCAGAACTACACAGGAGGACCTGGTCAATGACCTGAAGAGAGCTGGGACCACAGTCACAAAGATTACATTAGTAACACATGATGCTGTCATGGTTTAAAACCCTGGCAGCAAGGTCCCCCTGCTCAAGCCAACATGTCCAGGCCCATTTGAAGTTCACCAGTGACCCTGGATGATCCAGAGGAGGCATGGGAGAAGGTCATGTGGTCAGATGAGACCAAAATAGAGCGTTTTGGTATTAACTCCACTCGCCATGTTTAGAAGATGAAAACCATCCCAACCATGAAGCATAGGGGTGGAAACACTCTGGGGGTGCTCTTCTGCAAAGGGGATAGGATGACTGCACCATATTGAAGGGAGGATGGATGGGGTCATGTATTGCAAGATTTTGGCAAATGACCTCCTTCCCTCAGTAAGAGCATTGAAGATGGGTCATGGCTGGGTCTTCCAGCATGACAATGACCCCAAACACACAGCCAGGGCAACTAAGTAGGGGCTCCGTAAGAAGCATTTCAAGGTCCTGGAGTGGCCTGGCCAGTCTCCAGACCTGAACTCAATAGAAATCTTTGGAGGGAGCTGAAACTCCAAACCTGAAAGATCCGAGAAGCTCTGTATGGAGGAGTGGACCAAAATCCCTGTTGCAGTGTGTGAAAATTTGGTCAAGAACTACAGGAAACGTGTGACCCTGTAATGGCAACAAATGTTTCTGTACCAATTGTTAAGGTCTGTTTTTCTAGGGATCAAATACTTATTTCATGACATAAAATGCAAATTAATTATTTATAAATCATACAATGTGAATTTCTGGATTTTTTTTTTATTTTTTTTTTTATTCCACAGTTGAAGTTACCTACAATAAAAGATACAGACCTCTCCATTCTTTGTAGTGGAAAAACCTGCAAAATTGACAGTGGCTCAAATACTTATTTCCACCACTATATTAAAAGTTGTACAATAATAGAGAATGTTTTGGGGAAAGTATCTGCTCTGTGCCTTGAGTGTGTGTGTTGTCTGTTTAACTTGCATGGAATAGGTTGAGTTATTGACCAGCCTCTAGGTGGTGATAGAGAGCTTTAACCACCCAGAACATTTCAACCTTTTTAATGTACTGTAGTTTTTCGTACTTGGTAAACAAAGTGGAGATTGAACAAATGAGGTGTGTGTGTGTGAGAGAGATAGACTATATGCAATATATTATATATTATTTGGCCTTATTTCATATGACTTGTTTAATTTTTCTTTACCTAATTCACAGATGTTAATCATTCTGGTTTTTCTTTTGTCTGTTACATGTGCATATGTATACCTCTGGTGTTCATATATTTCCAAACTATTTATTTATATAAAACAATAAAAAAAAAAGCCTCAGACTACCACACTGAGTTTGAATTGAAGCACTCTGGATGTGCTTGTCGTTAGGGCCCTGTCACACATTGACGATTTAGCCAGTGTATGCTGACAGCCCCATTTGCACTGAGTGGTTTGGGTCAGTACAGCACGGTGTAGTACGGGTTGGTTGGAACAGTTAAGTCTGGCTTGGTTTGCATTTCTACCACCGGCAGAAATCTTTGGTTTGGCAGGTGGAACATTTAAATATTGACCACGCACGTCGAGCATGCGTACACTGTCACGTGCCTCTTTTCTCCACATGGTGGCAAAACAGGGTAATTTAACATTATTTGTTTTTTTCTTGGTGGATCATTGGATCTATTTTCATCACGTGCAGAATGCTGAGGAATCAGCTGATGCCTGTGGTAAACGCTAACGTGAATGAATGAGGTGCTGTGACTTTCAACTTTTAAAATAAGTTAATTGTCTTTATGTGGTACAAAGTGCCAGCGTTCTTGGGATCAGGCTGAGAAACGCACCTGGAACAGAAAAGCCACTGAGGGACTTGCTTTAAAACACTAGTTTTTTTTAGCCACGTCAAGGAACAAAAGCACTTTCAGATGTCATTTTCCAAAATCAGGATGCTTTATGTGGATACGTTTTCGTCAGGTTTTGATGAATCCGACTGAAACAAACAGGTCAGATTAAGACTTTATATTTACTCCGTGTGTGTGAATGGTTTTAATGTTTATAACAGTCTGAACTGTTCACATGAGGACTGCAACTTTCAGTTGTTCAACCAATCAGTGGACATATTTTGACTTATGAGTAACTTAAGAGAAACGTGTCAACAATTGCATAACTTACCTGCAACTTATGTCGCTGTTGTGCAGGATGTACGAGTCATACACTGGCATACATCAAAAATATTGTGCATGCCCAAAATTTTTCAAGGTACTCGCCATATTACAACATATATCAGCGTGCTTCAATGTGCTCTTCATACAAAACGTACCCATAACCAGTGGTGGACACAGTTCCGCTAATTATCGAAGATAACTTTTTGTTAGCGGATTAGCTTTTTCAGCTAACTTCAAAAACCATCAGCGGACCAATTAGCTTCCAATAAATTTAGTTCTGATAACTTTTAGACCATTAATGTGTTTTTTTTTTTTTTTTTTACAGTAATGGTGAAAAACATTTATTAACCCAGTTGGCTCCTGCCTGATATGTATTTTGCAGTAGTGAGGCAACTGAGAGGACCTGAGCTCAACTCTACTCCAGCAGAGGGGGACTGGCCACCAGGGTACTACAAAAAAAACAAAAGTCATTACCCTTGACACCATACAGCAGTCCATCCATGAGGCAGACACCTTGAAAAGAGATGCAGGTTTGATTTATGGTTTTGATTTATAAATCAAATTAATCTGGATAGGATAACTACATTAATGTCAACTCTTAAAATGTACAAAGTGAAATTATACCACATATCTATTAATTTTAAAATAATGCACTCATTCTGAAGATTTGAACATTAACAGACAAATTGTGTGTGTGTGTGTGTGTGTGTTAGTTAGTTAGTGCTCCCACTTTCAGAAAAGAAGGCCCAAGCTTCGCGATGCTTCAGATGAGACTCTAATGACTCCCCCTGGAAGGGACATCAGACCATCACAGGTTACTTCACCAGCCAAAGGCTGGTACCCAATTGGTGCCTGGGTGGATGAGCCAATGCAAAAGTGTCTAAGGACACGGGTAGTTGACTGGGAATCAAACCGGGTAGGATGAGCCTTTCAAAGGCCATAAGTAACCGGACAACCTCCACAGCAAAATAAACAGATGAACAGTCTGGCCTTGATACAAAGTGTTGAGTTTCCATTTGGTAGCTGTTCAATGGAACTCTTGGTATGAGGTGCCACAGGGGTGTCGGTGCAAGTGAAGCAGACCATAGGTGTCTCATCAGACAGCCACCAAGCTGATAGGATGCTGCTTGACTGTGAAGATGGATAATGATCCAGAACATAGTGCCAAAGCGACCAAAGAGCTGTGAAATATTCTTCAGTGCCCGAATTAGTCACCTGATGTCAACCCAATAAAACTGAGGGCAGAAAAACCCATAAAGTAACAGCCTGGAAAAAAACATCTGCAGGAAAAAAAAAACCTCAGCATTTGGTGATGTCCTTCGCTGCAAAAGATTTTCATCAAAGTACTAACAATAATACTTAGATTTATAAACATGGTACTTTGTTTACATCTGGACTCTAAAAATGGATGGACTGTGTCTAAAAATGTCTCTAGTTCCTAAACAATGCAGTAATATTGTTAAACCCCTTGGGCTAAAGCTGAAATTCGACACCGCAAACACTGATTGTAACTCCACTGCTGCGGCGTACAGAAGCAAAATGACCAAAACTCATTGTCCAAATACGTATAGCCTGTAATTATCATTATGGAAGGGAAGTTATTATTGCTGAGGGCTAAGCTGCTGTTTAGATTGTGTGTCTTTCTGTTGTGTTGCGTTACTGTGTAAGGGAAGAAAGGCAGACATTATGATGTGCTGTGACATTTGAGCAATCCTTCTTGTTCCTTCTCCTGAAACTGGTCATTTGAGCCAAAAGCCCATCTGTATTTGTATAGAACTTTGATGATGCTGATGCTTCCTTCCTCTTTGTTGCCTGTGTGGGAGTAGGGAAACCTTTTTGCTTCCTATAACAGACTTTTACTATCACAATCTGGTTTGTTTGCGATAGCATGTAGAAAAGATCCCAGCAGGATTTCTGGTAATCTGAAGCTGCGGTTCCCAAACTCAATGTGGAGCAGCGAGACACCAGGGACAAACCAAAATGTTGGTCACTGGTCCATGAGGATTAAATTCAAGCATAGTCTGGTAATCAGGAGTTAAAGCCACACACAAAAAATACATAGAAGTCACAGTATGTAATTAGTTTAGTGCAATAAAAGTAAAAGTCTCTGTCCCTCCTCTTTTCACACTTGGCTTTGACTGGTAACAGCGGATTACGTAACATGCAGTAAACTGATAGTGTTTACAGTAAAAGGTTTGCACAGGGTTTAGTAATTACTCTTCCAGGAACACGAACCTGAGTTTAGTAATTTAGCAGGAAAACCATCACACTGCTTCACCTGAACGTTTGATTTCATACGTGCGTGTGGTGAAGGCTGTGCATATTATCATGTAGTTCATAAAAAAATTTAATCAATGCTGATAACATCAGCGTGTGCAGAAAGGTGTTGTAGTGGCCACTGTTTCACTCACCCTGTTCTGTTGGGTTTGAAAACAGTTTGCGAGGCTGATTTTTATTTTTTGCTGCTCTGCTGTCATCAGCTGCAGGGTTCCTGCAGATCCTTAAAAAGTCTTTAAGATGCATTGAATTTGTTAATCAAAAAAAAAAAGGTATTAAAATGTCTTAAAACTGTTTTTATTTTAGCTATAAGAACCCAGAGATGCCTCCAGACCCAGATTTTTAGATTTATTAATATTGTTCTAAATTTTCTTTCTGGCTTTGCAATGTTTTTAATTATATTTGATGATTTGAAGAAGTTTGTTTCAGTGTTGTTAAAGTGATGATTATTATACCTCTGCGACGCTAAGTCGCTTCCCCTGTTTAAATATGGTCTCAAAACAACTCTCTTTCATGGTGCATGCTCCCTTTGTACAGTTCTGTATATTTCTAATGTTTTTGGTTTTCATTGCTGTTATTTTAATGTATGTTTTTAATATGTGTTGTAAGGTGACCTTGATTCCTTGAAAGACGCACTTTAATAATGTATTGTTACAACCCCAATTCCAATGGGACGTTGTGTAAAATGGAATAAAAACAGAATACAATGATTTTCAAATCCTCTTCAACCAATATTCAGTTGAATACACCACAAAGACAAGATATTTAATGTTCAAACTGTTAAACTTTATTGTTTTTGTGCAAATATTTGCTCATTTTGAAATGGATGCCTGCAACATGTTTCAAAAAAGCTGGGACAGTGGTATATTTACCACTGTGTTACATCACCTTTCCTTCTAACAACACTCAGTAAGCATTTGGGAACTGAGGACACTAATTGTTGAACCTTTGTAGGTGGACTTCTTTCCCATTCTTGCTTGATGTACAACTTCAGTTGTTCAACAGTCCGGAGTCTCTGTTGTAGTAATGCGCCACACATTTTCAATTGTGACAGGTCTGGACTGCAGGCAGGTCAGTCCAGTACCCGCACTCTTTTACTACGAAGCCACGCTGTTGTAACACATGCAGAATGTGGCTTGGCATTGTCTTGCTGAAATAAGCAGAGACGTCCTTGAAAAAGACGTTGCTTGGATGGCAGCATGTGTTGCTCTAAAACCTGGATGTACCTTTCAGCATTGATGGTGCCATCACAGATGTGTAAGTTGTCCATGCCATGGGCACTAACACACCCCTATACCATCACAGATGCTGGTTTTTGAACTTTGCACTGGTAACAATCTGGATGGTCCATCCATCCATTTTCTTCCGCTTATCCGGAGTCGGGTCGCAGGGGCAGCAGCTCAAGCAAAGCCGCCCAGACATCTCGATCCACACACACCTCCCCCAGCTCCTCTGGGGGAACCCCAAGGCATTCCCACGCCAGCCGAGAGACATAGTCCCTCCAGTGTGGGTCTTCCCTGGGGCCTCCTCCCATTGGGATGTGCCCGGAACACCTCTCCAGCGAGGTGTCCATGGGGCAATCGGAAAAGATGCCCGAGCCACCTCAACTGGCTCCTTTCGACATGGAGGAGCAGCAGCTCGACTCCGAGCTCCTCCCGAGTGACCAAGCTCCTCACCCTATCTCTAAGGGAGCGCCCAGCCACCCTGCGGAGGAAACTCATCTCGGCCGCTTGTACTCGCGATCTCGTTCTTTCGGTCATGAGCCAAATCTCATGACCATAGGTGAGGATCGGAACGTAGATTGATCGGTAAATCGAGAGCTTTACCCCCCCTACTCAGCTCTCTCTTCACCACGACGGTTCGATATCTGCATCACTGCAGATGCTGCACCGATCCATCTGTCGATCTCATGCTCCATCCGTCCCTCACTCATGAACAAGACCCAGAGATACTTAAACTCCTCCACTTGAGGCAAGGACACTCCACCGACCTGAAGAGGGCAAAGCACCTTTTTCCGGTCGAGAACCATGGCCTCAGATTTGGAGGTGCTGATTTTCATCCTGGACGCTTCACACTCGGCTGCAAACCGCCCCAGTGCACGCTAAAGGTCCTGATTTGACGAAGCCAACAGAACAGCAGACGAGATTCTGTGGTTCCCAAACTGGATCCCCTCTACACCCTGGCTGTGCCTAGAAATTCTGTCCATAAAGATAATGAACAGAACCAGGACAAAGGGCAGCCCTGGCGGAGGCCAACGTGCACTGGAAACAGGTTTGACTTACGGCAATGCAAACCAAGCTCCTGCTGCGGTCGTACAGGGACCGGATAGCCCTTAGCAAAGGACCCGTACTCCCGGAGCCCCCCCACAGGGTGCCCCCGAGGGACACGGTCGAACGCCTTCTCCAGATCCACAAGCACATGTGGACTGGTTGGGCAAACTCCCATGAACCCTGGAGCACCCGATGGAGCATGTAGAGCTGGTCCAGTGTGCCGCGACCAGGACGACGACCACACTGCTCCTCCTGAATCTGAGGTTCGACTATCGGTCGAATTCTCCTCTCCAGTACTCTGGAATAGACCTTACCAGGGAGGCTGAGGAGTGTGATCCCCCTGTAGTTGGAACACACCCTCTGGTCCCCCTTCTTAAACAGAGAGACCACCACCCCGGTCTGCCAATCCAAAGGCACTGTCCCCGACCGCCACGCGATGTTGCAGAGGCGTGTCAGCCAAGACAGTCCCACAACATCCAGAGACTTAAGGTACTCAGGATGGATTTCATCCACCCCAGGAGCCTTGCCACCGAAGAGCTTTCTAACCACCTCGGTGACTCTGAATCTGGATAGTCTTTTTCCTCTTTTTCCTTTTCTCCGGAAGACACGACTCATCAGACCACAGCACACTTTTCCACTTTGCGTCTGTCCATTTCAAATGATCTCGGGCCCAGAGAAGGCGGCGGTGTTTCTGGATGTTGTTGATGTATGGCTTTCACTTTGCATGGTAGAGTTTTAACTTGCACTTGTAGATGTAGTGACAAACTGTGTGACAATGGTGTTCCTGAGTCCACGCGTTAAGATCCTTTACACGATGATGTCGTTTTTTTAATGCAGTGCCGCTTGAGGGATTGAAGGTGACGGGCATTCAATGTTGGTTTTCGGCCTTGCTGCTTACGTGTAGAACGTTCTCCAGATTCTCTGAATCTTCTGATTTTATTATGGACTGTAGATGATGGAATTCCTAAATTGAACATTGAGAAACATTGTTCTTAAACTGTTGGACTATTTTTTCACGCAGTTGTTCAGAAAGTAGTGATCTTTGCCCCATCTTTGCTTGTGAACGGTTGAGCCTTTTGGGGATGCTCCTTTTATCCCCAGTCATGACACTCACCTGTTTTTAATTAACCTGTTCACTGTGGAATGTTCCAAACAGGTGTTCTTTGAGCATTCATCAACTTTCCCAGTCTTTTGTTGCCCCTGTCCCAGCTTTTTTGAAATGTGTTGCAGGCATCTATTTCAAAATGAGCAAATATTTGCATAAAAACAATAAACTTTAGCAGTTTGAACATTAAATATCTTGTCAACTGAATATAGGTTGAAGAGGATTTGCAAATCATTGTATTCTGTTTTTATTTACATTTCATACATCCCAACTTCATTGGAATTGGGGTTGTATTAACATCATATAGGCCAGTGATTGTCAAAATGTTGGTGTGAAGGTGATGCAGGTGGGTCTTGAGAGGTTATTAAAAATAAATCAGGGGGCAAAAGGGTCTGATTTTCAATTTTAGGTTAAATTATTAAAAATTACCCAAAATATTTCATCATCTTAAATGTAATCAGAATTAATAAAGCTGTTGGATTTAAATTGTGTGTTCATTTATTTGAATAAGCCTTCATAACACAACACACATATAGACATACGTCTGTCAAAAAGTGTGATTAAAAGGCTTCAGTATTTTCAGAATTCATTGCGACTCCCAAGTGTTCTTAAGTCTGGGAAACACAGGTATCTGGTTTCTGTTTGTTGACTACCCTCATAGTTCTGGAACTACAAAAGCTGGGATTTTCTCTCTCTCATGGAGCGTATCTTTTAACTATTTATTATAATTTATTGAACACTCAAATTGATTAATAAAAGCAAGATTGCATTGATTGTCTCCTGGATGTATTTTTAGTGATCTTTGTTAGTAAATTCCTCAGATATTTATTCCTTTAATTAGAAACTAATTGACACATCTTTGATTAATTGCCTAGCCCTGTGCGATGCTGTTTTGAGTAAATTTCATAATAATTTCCCATGATGGATTATTCCTGGTGTCGCCAATTGAACGGTCCCACCTAAAAATCAGTCCGGCCTGCCTTCACGCCATGCGTCATCAGTCGCGGTTCACAGATTATTACCTCGTTTCTGCTTCCAACTGCACTCCAGTCATCATCTATCTCAGCGACGGATATATGAAGCTTTGTACAACAATCATTTCCATATAAATTCAGCTTATTTCATGCTAAAAGACGGAGGAAGTGATCAGTGTATTATATATATATCTATATATCTATATATATATATATTATTCACCAGGTACAGGAGCTGCTTAGCTGTTGCGTTCCACTGCGCGCGTCGGTCAATTCAAGCATTACCAATTATCGCCTTTTTGCTTAAACTGACTTTAGAATGATTAAGAGGTTTTATCTTGTCATCTGATGGTTCTTAATCCATTTGATCATTTTTGGGTGAAGAGGGGGCAGACCAATTTTTTGGGGGGGGGGGGGCCACTGGTAACGGACAGCTTGCGGTACGTGTCGGTGGTTAGGTGAGTTAGAAATTTACAGCCACCTTCTGTTAGCAATAATAATAATAAAAAAGATAAATATCACCATTTTGTAACTCCGCAAATTAAGTGTTTCAACATGAGGATCTGCTGACAACATGAGCAACCGCAGGGGAAGAACATGATGCCCACTGCAAAGAGAAGAATTTTCTTAAAATGAAGACATGAAATTTTAGATGCAGTTTGCCAGAAGGCACATGGAGACAATGAGTGAGATCTGATCTGTGTCTTTGTGTGAAAATCCTCCTCTGTCCCACTTGAACATGACCCTGTGACTGGAGGTGCAAAGTGAGGAGGACTTTGCCAAGTTTCTCCAGTCACAGCCACAGAAACCAGTGAACTTCACAGGTATCTTGGTGGCTTCCCTCACTAGTCTCTTCCTTGCAGAGGCACTCTGCTTTGAGAACTGGCCAATTCCAGGACAGATTTACCAAAGACCACCATACGGTTTGTATTTCTTAATGATCAAATGAAGTAAAGTCCAAGACATATTCAGGGACATGGAAATGTTCATGTATTCCTCATCTGACTTGTTTTTTTTTTTTTTTTTTTTTTTTTTTTTAAAGCTGGCTGTAAAAATGATTTGTTTTAGCAGAGGTCCCGAATGGCATCATGAAACAGTGGATGTGGAGAAAGAGAAACACTATCATCTGAAGATGCAGCAACTGGTGTGGTATGTATGTGTGTGTATGTATATATATATATATATATATATATATATATATATATATATATATATATATATAAACACAATGCTAAAATTCCCTCAGCCATATCAGCATAATAGGAAACAATGTTAACTTTTGACCTCTTAAAATAGGTCAAGGTAGCCATCTTTGTCCAAGGTCTGTTGTCACAAGAACTGGTCTCTTTTAAATTTGAAGACCCTGGCAATAATATGGAGTGGAATTATGCTGAGCAACAGACAGGATGGATGCAAAGTCTTCGCAATACCTGATGGTCATATTTGATGGCCTTAGGTAATGACACATGTAGTGCACCACTGAAGATTTATCGGTCTAACGTTGGATTAGCCTTTAGCTGCAGAATCACTCAGCTGAGCTGAGTGAACATTTTGTATTTGTAAATTTTGCTCTGTGTTAGCCTGATTTCTCCAGATCTCAGAAGCTAAGGATGGGGAGACCTCTTTGGAACACCAGCGGCTGTGTGTTTCTCCAGGTTACACTGGGAGTTGCGTCAGGAAGGGCATCCGGCATAAAACCTGTGCCAAATACCAATGTGGTTCTGGTTGTATCCGCTGTGGTGACCCCGAACAAAACGGGAGCAGCCGAATGGACAACAGTTTAGTCTATTTTTGCCTGAGGCCACCAAATATGGTCATGGGGTATTGTGAAGGCTTTGCCTCTGTCCGTCTGTCTGTGCTCAACCTAAGTCCAGTCTGTTATTGCCAGAATCTTCAAATTCACAGGGAACATTCTTGGGACACAGACTTTGGACAAGTCAAAGATGGCTAACCTTGATTTTTAATGTTTGAGGTTAAAAAGTTACATTCTGTTTCAATGTGTTAAGTTTTGTTTTTGAGTGGTGAGCAAGACAACTAATCAGAGTAGAGCTGCCCCGTGACGTCAGTGGCTGGTCTCTCCAAAATTGCTTCATTTTGTGTGTTTATATGCATGTTTCTCATATATTATGTAAAAGCTAGTGAGAAACAAACACTTGAAGTGATGATGATACTGCATGTGAAGTGGTACAGAAGAAGATTTTCTTAAAAAGACAACCTGAAAGTTCAGATACAATTTGCCAGAAGGTACATCTGAGATGTAAGCCCAGATTTGAGGTTATGGTGGGGGGAAAAAAAAAAATCCTCCTCTATACCACTTCATCATGAAGTTGTATAACTGGGGATACAAAATGCAAAACATGCACTGTGCACAATTTCTCTAATCACAGCCACAGAAGCCTGTAACTGGGTTTGTCTTGGTGGCTTTCCTCAATCTTCTTCTTGCACAGTCACTCAGTTTTGAGAACTGTATACTCCACACAGATCTACCATAAAGTGCCATAGTGTTTGTATTTCTTCATAACTGATACAAGTAAAGTCTAAAATATATTCAGTGACTTGCAAATGTTCATGTATCTATCCCCTGACTTGTCTGAAGAAAACTGGCAATAAAACAGATTATTTGCAGGTGTTATACCAAAGGGGCTGATTACTTGTGCAACCCATCATCTTGGTTTTAATATTTTTAATTAATTTATATCAAGTTGTAGAGATTTGAGTTTGAGTCTAAGGATTTTTACACACACATTTATATGTGTGTATGTGTGGGTGTAACTGTAAATAAGGTGTTCCTTGTAGGTAGTAAGTAAACAGACTATTCTTGCGTAAACTGGGGGGGGGGTCATCTAGTGAATTTCACAGGATGTAACATGATCTTGACATTGCACAGCCTTCTTTGTCCAACAATACCATAAATGTATGATGGAATGTGATAGGGGAAGTTGACGGTCCGTTAAAGGCGGGGTGTCGCCATCAGCATCAGTCCACCAGCATCAACACCATGAGCCGCCTGCTGCTCGGAGCCCTGCTGCTGGGAAAGCTGTGCGTCTGCCTCACAGCCACAGGTAAACTCTGCTCGAATCACTTCACTTTAAAGTTCCACTGCTTTTTAATCTGCTCACTTCTGACCTCACATGGAAATGTTATCTCTTTGAAAATGTCCTTTTTTTGTGTGTGTGGATGAGTTTTTAAATGTCAAATTTGTGCTCAACTGAAATTAATCAGAGCATTTTTTAAAACTGGTTTGGAAAATTAAATCCAATGACATATTATTCATTGCATTTATCAGAATTTAAAAATGTATGTTTGGGATGTGGTCATCTGTGCCATTGTGCATGTTGTGGTTTTAATTACGGAATCTTGCCACAATCTAGGTCGCAAGACAAAAGCATCCAAACAATGTGATGAAGAATACAATAAAAAGGAGTCCTGCCCTTTGGAAAAAAACCTCTGATCTTTGCTGCATCAGGGGCGGTACCAGGGTTTTAGGAGCAGGGTCACACCTGAGGTCTTTATGCACATACATGAGTAACTCCCCCCCCCCCACACACACACACACACACACACACACCCACACCCACCAAAAAGGAACAAAAAAAGGTCAACTGTAAAGTTTGACAGGTTTTCACCAAACCTGGTGAGAGTTATGATCATCTCCTGGATGTAAGAACCATTACATCTGAGAGGCAATGTCTGGAAGTGGGGGGGGCTGCCGCCTGTATTGTTGTTGTTCACTCTGATTTTCACCCTTCTTGTTTATATTTTTAAAAAGTTAATTCATTGCTGCTAAATTAAATGGTAAATGGACTGCATTTATGTAGCGCTTTTCCATCTACATCAGATGCTCAATGAGCTTTACAATAATGCCTCACATTCACCCTGATTTGAGGGTGCTGCCATACAAGGTACTCGCTACACACCAGGAGCATCTACAGGATTAAGGACCTTGCCCAAGGGCCCTTAGTGTGATTTTCCGGTCAGGCTGGGATTTGAACCGAGGATCCTCTGGTCTCAAGTCCAACGCTTTAACATTTTTACATTACATTTTTAATTGTGCACATGAAACCTTTTACTGTATTTATGACTCAGTTTATGTGCTTTATTATTTTATGTTTCTTTCTTTTTTGCTCAGTTCTTTTGAAAAGACCGTTACCCCCCCCCCCCCCACCATGGTCTTAAAAGTTCCCATTGGAATAACACATTGGGCGCATGTATTTACTTGTCCATGAACCAATAAGTGATCAATATTCTGTTTCATTCCAGAGATCCTTGCTCCTCCCGCCAACGTAATGTTTGATTCTGTGGATTATAAAAATGTTCTGCGTTGGAATGCGACCAACAGCAGCTTGGCGCTGTACTACGTCCAGTGGAAGATGTAAGACACACACACACTTGCACACAATGAGTGAACACGTGAGCAATCACACAACTCTTCTCTATCATGTTGTTTCATGCTTTATATTTTGGGGTTTTAATTTCTGCAATAAATGCACAAAATTGCCATATTAAAACACTTTATTTTGAAATTATTTAAATTTGTATCATATTGTTATATCGATCTCCTTTGGCTTATTTCACTTTGATGCCGTCATAAAATTTTTAAGGCATCGATAAGACGTCCCAATACATCTTCACATGACATGAAACATCCCAGTCCAAGAGGACACGGCGTCATCTCAGACATCGAGTGCGTTAGCTTTTGTGAGGTGGAGGGTTATGAACAGATAACCAACATTTTTAGTTACTTCATGCACACATGCAAAATTACGACTTTTTAACCCGTTTATGGCCAGATTTTTGTTTATAAATGGAGAAAGCTGCATTAGTACCTTAGAGATTTTTTTTTTTTTTTTTGTGAGTAGAAAATAAGTGATACACTTCTGCAACAATTGTTGCCAGTGGGGCAAAACAGGTTAAGTGTCATCAAAGCCTGTGTGTTTGATCATGCAAAGACAACGACACATCAGAGGTGACACTTCATCACAGTGCAAATGGTACTCCTCATCTGAATCTCCAGAAGTAACAGAAGACAAAAAGTAGGTCCAGCAATACCCAAGGATCCTCTGAAGAGACCTGGTATCATTGGCATCTAGTCCTCAGTTAAGGTCACTGGTAATGTCGACTTTCACCACAGTAGAGAAGCTTGAATCTCGACTGGACTGGGTGCTTGACGTGAGGACGTTTCGCTTCAAATCACAGAAGCTTCCTCAGCTAAATTCTTGCTCTGGTAGTCTGACTTCTGTCTTGACTCTTGTAGAGAAGAATAAACCAGAAGCCAACAAAAGCTGGAGTTTTTTTACCTAACCAGACCCCTCCTACGAGAGGCCGAATGCTATAGGCTCTCGGTAGGAGGGGTCTGGCTAGGTTAAAAAAAAAAAAAGTCCAGCTTTTGTTGGCTTCTGGTTTATTCTTCTCTACAAGAGTCAAGACAGAAGTCAGACTACCAGAGCAAGAATTTTAGCTGAGGAAGCTTCTGTGATTTGAAGCGAAATGTCCTCACGTCAAGCAACCCAGTCCAGTCGAAGATTCAAGCTTCTCTACTGTGGAAACCACCTGGACAACTGAGAGCCTACACAGAAAGACTTTCACCACATACAGATAGGCTTCTGATGGACAGGTCCAGTTAGTCATTGAAAGCCTGGAACCAGGACAATAGCAAACCCAGACACAACTATTCCTCACTCAGCTTCTCAAGTTTGTCATCAGGATATCAAAATGGTAATAGGACTGCATGTATGTAAGTAAGCTCAAAGTGCTTATAATGATGGCTTACATTCATGCGCACACTCACACCACGCAAGGTGCTCAACTGCACACTGGGAGCAATTTAGGGATTTTAAGCCCTTACCCAAGGGTCTGTGAGGATTGAACTGATGATCTTCTGGTCACAAGCCCGTCACTGTAACCACTAGACCAAGGGCAATCTGTTGATTAGGAAAGATCACACCATCATTTGTCGAAGTGCGGTCAGTAAACCTTTGCTGGTAAGCAAAAAGGAAGGATTAACAGTATAGAGCCAGAACACTTCACTGAGAAAAGTTCAGAGATTTCTGCCCCAGTTCCACACAGGACTCAGTGTCGCAGGTAGCACAGCATGAAGTCCAGGAAGTTCTTGGACATCCCTCAAAGTATTTTGAATGTCCCGGAGAGCAGCCTAGTCAACTGAAACAATGCTTTATGAAAACCGACATAGGCTCAAAGAAGCACTGCAGCATTTAACACTTGTGTTATTTGAGTATATCGCACGGCTAGAATACGCTCGATGGGTGACTTCTTGAGCATTAAGCCAGACTGTTCCAGTCCCTGAGCAGCAAGTAAGCGGGTTACAAAACCATATCAATAATAATTCCTTGCAAGCACTTTTCCTGGCACAGAGAGCAGAGTTTATACTCCTGTAGTTACTGCAACCCATGCAATCACATGCTCGTTTCACAGATTGCGACCAGTCGTTATTCCAGTCCTAGGAAATGATACTCATGTCCCACATTGAAAACAAGATTTTTAATCCCAGAAGAACAGCATCTCCACCTGCCTGGAGGAGCTCAGCTCTGATGCTGCAGATTCCTGAAGCTATCCCAGCCCTCAGCTGTTTTACATCCTTTGAAATCTCACCAAAATTCAATTGGTTGCAGCTGAATGGACAATCAGCAGCAAGAACCCTAGCACTGGAGATGTCCCACCATCCCAGCAGGAGGATCAGCCTTATGCAACAGGTTAAAATTAGAAGCAGGTCGAGGGTCACTAGACCACAGCTGGTCGAACAAACTCCCCCTTGTCCACTCTCAGGGCCATAGCAGCCCACTTTATCAACTCCCAAAACATCCTAAGTTTACATCAAGCTGCGCATGACACAGATATGAAACACCTATGGACACCGGTGACTCCAATACAATCCTGGACACTGAAAGTGACTCCCACATTCCATTAGGATGTCCAGTTGCATTCATGTCTGTAAGTTCTCTAACCAGATTGCACTCAAATTCCACAGAAGCAGTCTGATCTTGAAATTTGGTCAGATTTAATCTTGTGTATCTGAGCAGTCTGAAGACTTGAATCTCCTGGCAACACTGCCAGTATTAAGAGTACAACTCTCAGTATTTTTTCCAAAATCACAACAAAATTATTGTTGGGAAAACAATAGGAGGGAAAAAATGTTCCCGATTGCAGCTGGAGGCATCCACATTAGAATTTCAGTCTTTACAGTTTTGTTTGGGCAAGGTGTGTGGCACTGCCAGGCTCCACCTATTACACTTTTGTTCTGGGCCACCAGTGTTTTGTTGTCGTTGAATCATGCGACTCACCTCAGACATCTGCGCTCTACGTTCCTCAGTTACGGTGAGCCGCAGTGGTTGGATGTGAACGGGTGTCAGGGAATCCGGAACAAACAGTGGTGACGTCAGCGATGTGACCTCTGACCCCAGAGAGTGGTACTATGCCCGTGTGCAGGCTTACTCGGTTCCCTCCAGCAAATCGACTTGGAGCCTGTCGCCCCGCTTCAGCCCACGCTGGGACAGTGAGTACTGCTCCTCCTGCTCTCTTTGGCTGCTTGCTTCTTCAAACTGATGTACAGTGCATCTGGAAAGTAGTCACAGCGCTGCTCATTTTCCAGATTTTTTTTTTTAATTTTACAGCCTTATTCCAAAATGGATGAAATTCATTTTTTTAAATAAGTATTCACAGCCTTTGCTATGAAGCTCAAAATTGATCTCAGTTGCATCCCATTTCCACTGATCATCCTTGAGGTGTTTCTACAGCTTAATTGGAGTTCACCTGGGGTAAATTAAGTTGATTGGACATGATTTGGAAAGTCAAACACTTGTCTGCATACAACCCCAATTCCAATGAAGTTGGGACCTTGTTTGAAATGTAAATAAAAAAGGAATACAATGATTTGCAAATCCTCTTCAACCTATATTAAATTGAATACACCACAAAGACAAGATATTTAATGTTCAAACTGAGACATTTTTGTTTTTGTGCCAAATATTTGCCCATTTTGAATGGATGCCTGCAACACATTTCAAAAAAGCTGAGACAGGGGTGACAAAAGACTGGGAAAGTTAATGAATGCTCAAAGACACCTGTTTGGAACATTCCACAGGTGACAAGTTAAATGGAAACAGGTGAGTGTCATGATTGGGTACAAAAGGAGCATCCCAAAAGTCTCAGCCATTCACAAGCAAAGATGGGGCGAGGATCACCACTTTCTGAACAACTGCGTGAAAAAATAGTCCAACAGTTTAAGAACAATGTTTCTCAATGTTCAATTGCAAGAAATTTAGAGATTCCATCATCTACAGTCCATAATATAATCAGACGTTTCAGAGAATCTGGAGAACTTTCTACATGTAAGCGGCAAGGCCGAAAACCAACACTGAATGCCTGTGAGCTTCGATCTCTCAGGTGGCACTGCAATAAAAACTGACATTGTGGAAAGGCTCTTACCACGTGGGCTCAGGAACACTTCAGAAAACCATTGTCAGTTAACACAGTTCGTCGCTACATCTGCAAGTGCAAGTTAAAACTCTACCATGCAAAGTGAAAGCCATACATCAACAACATCCAGAAATGCCGCCTTCTCTGAGCCCAAGGTCATTAGCAAGACAATGCCAAGCCACATTCTGCACGTGTTACAACAGCGTGGCTTCTAGTGCGGGTACTAGACTGGCCTGCTTGCAGTCCAGACCTGTGGCCCATTGAAAATGTGTGGCGCATTATGAAGCGCAAAAATACGACAACAGAGACCCCGGACTGTTGAACAAATTAAGCCATACATCAGCAAGAATGTGAAAGAATTCCACCTACAAAGCTTCAACAATTAGTGTCCTCAGTTCCCAAATGCTTGAGTGTTGTTAGAAGGAAAGGTGATGTAACACAGTGGTAAACGTACCACTGTCACAGCTTTTTTTGAAACGTGTTGCAGGCATCCATTTCAAAATGAGCAAATATTTGCACAAAAACAATAAGGTTTAACAGTTTGAGCATTAAATGTCTTGTCTTTGTGGTGTATTCAATTACAATTCAATTACATTTCACACAACGTCCCAACTTCATTGGAATTGGGGTTGTTAAGGTCCCACAGTGACAATGTCGGTCAGAGCGCAAACCAAGCATGAAGTCAAAGGAATTGTCTGTAGACCTCTGTGACTGGATTGTCTCGAAGCACAAATCTGGGGAAGGGTACAGAAGCATTTCTGCTACTTTGAAGGTCCCAATGAGCACAGTGGCCTCCATCATCCATAAATAGAAGACGTTTGGATCCACCAGGACTCTTCCTAGAGCTGGCCGCCCATCTAAACTGAGGGATCAGGGAGAAGGACCTTAGTCAGGGAGGTAACCAAAAACCCGATGGTGACTCTGTCAGAGCTCCAACATTCCTTTGTGGAGAGAGAACCTTCCAGATAAGTGCACTAAGCTTGTGGCATCATATTCAAGAAGACTTGAGGTTGTAATTGCCACCAAGGCTGCATCAACAAAGTATTGAGCAAAGGGTGTGAATACTTATGTAAACGTGATTTCTTTTTTTTATATATATATATATATATATATATATATATATATATAAATTTGCCAAAAATAAAAAATACTTTTTTTCATGCTATCATTATGGGGTGTTGTGAGTACAATTTTGAGAGGAAAAATATGAATTTCATCCATTTTGGAATAAGGCTGTAACATAAAATGTGGAAAAAGAGAAGCCCTGTGAATACTTTCTGGATGCACTGTAGCTTTGACCCGGAAGAACATGTCAGTCCAACAGTCTGAGTAGTTCTTTATTTCAAACAGGAAGTGCAGAAAATCCACTCATATATAGAGAAGTATAGTATTAAAATACAACATGATACTCTAAGTTCAGAGTGTTTCACTTTCATGTGGGATACATGATATTTGAAAACAAAAACCCTTGTACCTCAAATACACTTTCATGTCAAAGTTCGGCAAGACATTTTGTTCTTTGACCATTGTGCGTTATTTCCGCTCCTGTTTTTTCTTTTAATTGTATATTGAATCACTTTTTTTTACTGTTGTGTGCACTTTGTGCAAATAATCTAAACCTTCTCATCTGCAGCCAAAATCAGTCCACCCGTGCTGAAGCTGAACATCACAAGGCAGGAAGTGGTGATCCGTGTGAGGCCTCCCCGCATGCTGGTCCGGAAGATCCACAAAGTATTATACTACAAAATCTACGTCATACACTCCAGTGGAAAGGAGGTACACACACACACACACACACACACACACACACACATATATATTATAACAGCCAAGTGGCCTCTGTGTGCGTATGTCTGTATGTCTAAACTGTGGAGAACTGACATTTGCCATTTGGTATGTTTATGTATTTTGGGTTAAGGATGAACACTGTGAAAATGGAAAGTTGATAGAACTAATATTTTTTGGAGACATTAGCGATATTAGCTAACAACAGTGACCAATGGACTTTGTGCTGCAATGCACCATGGGAGTTCAGTGTTTTAAATATTATGGTTCGTGTTAGTTTAACAGTGTTGTTGGTGTTACTGATTTGTGTTTTTGTCAGTCAGTTGGTTTAGTCAGTTAAGTGTCATGTTGCCATCACCATGTGTGGGAAGCAGAAGTGGGACGAAGTCACTCTCAAGTCATGAATCGGCAAGTCCCAAGCCAAGTCTCAATTCATAATGACCACCAATTGTTTGCAAGCTGACTTGAGACTTGACTTGGGACTTCCAGATTCATAACAGTGGTGGGAAGCACAGTGCATTTGATGTCTTCTGCCACCGTCTGTTTGTGGCTATGTAAAAATATAAGCATCTGCTTGCAGCAGAATACAGAAAAGACCCAAAGCTCTGCATGTGTGCATGCATGTAAGTTTAATCAGACAAACTGGGGAGAGCTGGCGTTTACCATCTGGTGTGCTTATGTATTTTGGGTCAAGGATGAACGCCACCAAAACAGACATTGACAGGACTATTTTTGAAGAAACTGTGGATATTAGCTAATAACACTGGAAAGTGATGATTTAGATATTATAGTAAGGCGTTTGCACCCTTGTACTTACTATTTGTTTGCAAGAGGAAGTCAACTTTGACATAAGGCGATTATTCAACTGATACCACTTCAAATAATTTGACATTTAAGTGAGATTGCACAGAGGTGTGCTACCTTCATTTGGGTGCTGTAGGGACAGGGGTCACCCACCCTGCTCCTGACGGTCACCTACCCTGCATTGTGTTGAAACTCTCCCTGCTCCAAGTCAGCCAATCAAGAGCCCGGAAACACCAGACTTGGTGACTCTGTTCTGGTTGCAGCAGGCAGACATGGAAAACATCCAGGAGCAGAGTTCATGACCCCTGCTGGAAAATATTAGTTATAAACTCTGAGAAATGTCGTGTTTGTGTGAAAATGATAGTGTTGTAAAGTGTATCATTAAACACTGACTCATGAAGGCTGCATGGAGAACTGGTAAAATACTGCTGCAGAAACACAAATGCATCGTCTCATCTCACCTCCACTTTAGGAAGTGTTTAAGCTGGAGTGTTGCTCCAGGACAATGACCCTGAGGCGCGGGTCCAGGTACTGCATCCAGGCTCAGACCATTCTGCCCCTGCAGGGACGGAGCAGCAATCGCAGCTCAAAGAAATGCGATGGCACACAGGTACGAATATCAACGTCAATTAAATTTATTTGTATAATGCCAAATCACAACAATGGTGCCTGAAGGCGCTTCACACGATTGGACCCTGAGACAAAAAAAAAAAAAAACCACAAGAGGTGACTTGTCCACATGCAGACGAGTCACGTGTGAGTGGCCGGCGACCTCGCTGTGCTCACAAAAGATCACAAAAACAAGAAGTATCAGCTGTCGCACAAGAGAGTTGGACAGGAACGTGAACCTCCCATGGGAGAGTTTCTCTCCTGTGGGACTCGACTTATCTCCACTATTTTTAGGTCAGTGTAACAGTTTTCTGCCCTGCATTCACTTTTTTTCTTTTTGCAGTAGACTGGACTCCGAATGGCCGAATGAGAAGATTTGCATCAATCTTCATTATTCGTCTTCTACCTCGACGGCTGCAGCCGAAATGCGTCCACAACACGCCACACATGATGCAGTTTACATTCAGACCGATTTGAACTTTTCATACTGTAGCAACTCTAATAATCCCAAATCCTTGAATAATGTAACTGCATTAATTCAGGTATTTCTCTCTTTAGCTGTGCTTTAGAAAATAAAAGTGTTAAAATGCATCATGGTGCAGTAGGATGAAGCCTTTAACATGCAAAATTATTTTCCTTTTTTGTGCAAGACTTATTAATTGTATCACACAGTATGAATAAAATACTTAACATTTGCAGTGCTTCATTGTCTTGTGGGTGTTTGAAACACTTTTCAGGGAGTTTAAAATACTTTTTTTCACCCTTAAAACAGACATTTGTTTTGATTTAGACTTTATTCAAAATAAACTTGAAACTTTTTGATGAATCATGTGAAATAACCAATACTGTTAAAAAAAAAACAACCGTTCAATGAAACAGTAGTTGAAGCTTGATGCGATCAAGAAAGATTCAGTGTCCAATTTAAAGAGGTCATACTATACAGCTTCTCAGCAAGATAATCTGGGTCAGCGGGTGTCTCGTGTAAACGGTCTGCCACAAAAACAAAAAATACTGGTACAATCCTCTATTTGGCAAATCACAGAAATCTATAAAACATTTAAGGATTAAACTTTGCAGCGATGTTTCTACATATAGAAACAAGATGTGTAACTTTTCAGGATGTTTAACACAAAACTAGACTAACCCCAATCTGTGAGACATCCTCCACGGGAGGACAAACGGGTGACACGGTTCTCCCAACTGTGACCATTAGAGGGTGATGCAGAAAGTGGTGAGTTATTACGTGACAAATTGTTCGAGTTTTCGTTTTAAATCATATGGTACTTGTTGATGGAGTTTCGCTTTCACCACCCGTAAAACAACTTTCTCTTCTTTAACATCACCAGGCTTGCATGGCAACTGTCACCATGGTAACATAGTTGTGCTCTGCCAATGAGAGCTGAGATTGGTCTGATTTACACCAAGATGGCAAAGTGTGCTTTGATCCAGACCCTTTATTTTAGTGGGTGGAGTTTAAAAAAAAAAGGGGGGGTGGGGGTCTAGATGAATACATACATCTTCAACTGCTTATCGGGAATCGGGTCACGGGTGAATAAATTACACTTTAAATTTTAAAAGCTGATTTTGCACAGTATGACCCCTTTCACAGTACATATGAGGGGTTTTTTTTTTCCCCCTGAAGCTTTTCACATAGTCATTTTCAATATAAAACTCCACAGCAGCAGGTGCTCACGTTTAGTGAGTTGGTCACCAAAATTTGGTCCCACAGTGAGGCGCCTGAATGCACCATAACGCGTATCAGCTCTTAATTTTTGCAGTAAAACCCAGGAGCTAACTGCATCTGGCCAAATCAGGAAAGTTGGAGCTGGTTCGACGTCAAACACGCGATTGTTCACATTCTAAACAATCTTAAGACGTGGCAGTGATATCGTACACATCAAGAACCTAAATTATATTTACACCAGGAGCCCCACTGTTCTACAAAAGTGGGACATCATTCTAAATGTCGGGCAGGAACCGAAGTGATAAAATGTCAACCAACACTTCTGAGTTTTATTCAAGTGTAATTATCCGTTCATACGTACACAGCCGGGAGTGACCTTTGTGTGTGAAGTAGATTTATTAACCCTATGTGGCCAAACACGGGGACACATCAGAAGAGTCTAATTCTGATGACAAATGTCTCTGGATTGTCACAAGCTTCATCAGTAAAGATTTGGTTAAGGGGAGTAAAAATCCCCCCCCATGCTGGATTCCCTTACTAACACAATTCCAGATGTACAGGGAGAATAGGACACATGTGGCCTTTACCCAGGAACCTTCTCTTTTGGAAGTTCATGAGCTGTTTACACCAGTGTGCTGCCAAAGAGCAAAGCACACTCTACTGCAAAGTGTGGGTCTCAGCCCCCCTAGTGGGGGGTGAAGGTACTCCAACTGAGCCTTGAGAGGTGATTTTAAAAAGAGCTACTGATTTTCAATTTTGTAATAAAATAAAAAATCTAAATATTTATTTCAAATATGTATGTAGATGTAATAACACAAACCTACTCATCTCATGGTGTTAAAAACTGGGGTCAAAAGTTTGGGTGGGCACCAGATGGTTTTCAGATTTCAGAGTGTGCCCCAGCTTTTTTAGGTTTGGGAATGGCTGTGTGAAATTTGATCACAAAACAAAGATCATGATGAATTCTTGCATACGCAACATATCAGACACTGTCCCCCTGGAGGACGAAATTACAACTGAAATGTACCCAATGTCAAGCTTGTCCAAGATTTTATGAGGTGACTGTGTACAAAGATTCTCCTTGATATGCAAAGTCTTTTTCAAGTTATAGCCTACACGAGGTTTCTGAGACTCAGCCTCCTGGTGGCAACAATTAGACAAATGCACCTGATGTTGAACTTGTCCCAGCTTTTAGTGAGGTGACCATATGTAGCACGTTTCATATTTTTTAGGATATTGCGGACACCAGATTTCAGAGACTTTGCCCTCTGGTGGCCATAAGTAGAATTAAAATACAACCAACATCAAACTTGTCCAAGGTCTTACTGAATTGACCAAGTCTTTTTCAAGCTAGCACGTGCACATCAACGGAGGCACATAATCAAGTAGTTCCCAAACCAGTGCTGCCTTCAGTGGCACCGGTAAAAAAATAAAGTGTACTTAACAATATGTCAAATTAAACTTGATTATGTCAAGAGGGTGAAATCTGTGAGAAAATGTGTCCAAATCAAATGAGCTTCAAAGGAGTTTCTATATGCATAAACTCTAAAAACATAATTACTACTTAAATTGTGTTACACTCATATCTTCATACTGTCACTCCTGAACTGTGTACTCCTCTCACTGCAATCCATTCATCTTGTCAGAGGATTACGAACATGAACATGAGATTGCCAATCTGCAGACAGTTTGTAGAATATTTACTATAATACTCTCACAACGGTAGTATGATCACATTCTGTGCAATGTGACTACCGAACATTTAATCAGGACCTTTAACTCCAAAAATTACGTGTGTTTGGTTTCCAGTGGTTTTTCGACTAACGTTTGGGGAATTCTGGGACATGTTGCGTCCCGTGAGGACAAATACTATACTGCAGCATTACTGACGTCTAACACAAACACAAAACCTCATCGATGCAAATACAAAAGAAATCAACATTTAAACCCATAATGGATAAAAACAAATATTTACAAACAAGGCATAATCATCCCCCACTGCCGTTGTTTTAAGGCTACATGCATGATTCTCAAGTCAAAAATCTAAACGTGTAGGAGGACTTGGAAACTGACACAGAATGTATGTCCTGCTGGTTGCTAAGGTGGGTCAAGTCTCATCACATTAAATTATCTATAAAAATATATATATAAATAAAAAGGTGAGGGTTTGTGTTGCCAAAACAAACAAAAAAAAACGGCAGCTTCTGTTGATATTTAGCCGTGACACGAGAAAGAGTGCACCAGGGAGAAGGTGGAAGCCGAGCATCCTGCCATGAGTCCGGGAACGTTCTGTGATGAGATGAGGCAGCGCATAAGAACTCAGGTGGTGTTTCTGTCATTTCTGAACACGCTCCTTCCTCGTTTGCGATCTTATTTCGGAAGTGTTCTCAAAACTGTCCCAAAATGTAGCAGCACTTCCCTCAAAAGCTGTGATGACATCATGAGTGGGTGTGGCTTATTCTCCGTGAAACCTTAATCAGTGGGTTTCCCATAATTTCTACGACAGTGAGATATAGGGATGAGGAACAAGGAATCTTTCAGCCCATCGGAACTGTCGCCATGTTTTTCTGACAGTTCCAAGTTGCAAAAATGTATCCGTTATGACGTCAAATGCAATGTCCAACTCTGCATTTAGCAACAAGGAAAACAGCTGCGGACTGATGAGTAGAATCAGTGCCAAGAAAATCTCATCAATTCCATCAACAGCGGCACAATGGTTCCAGTACAAATCAGAAATCAGGCTGGCTCGTTAGATGGAACCTTGGTGCCACAGAAACCAAATGGAACTAGTTCCAGCACCACAGCATTTTTTGGTGGGAAAACAGGAAACCACAATTGAAAAGTTGGATGCATGTTCCCAAACTCCAACACCAGTGTAGTCTAAAAGTTACAGACTTGTGCTCTAGAACACTGACTCACTATGTTCTGGAACAAACACAAGACTGGGTTCTAATACAGAGAGCTTTTAAAAAAAGGCAGTTTGGTGCTCAGCCCGCCAGTAAATTTAAGATAAATGCAATGCCTGAAGTTCTGGAATGCTCGAGATGAACTACGGCACCGCTGTGCAGGATCCTAGGACAGGAAGTCTTTCTCCAGTACAAAGATGGAGGGCCGTGTCGGGGAGCTTTGAATGCGGCACAACGGCACGGTGCAGTCACGTTTCTGGCCCTCTGTGTCCATGTCCAGCAGGGAGCAGCCCACCCCCACCTCTGAGGACAGCACCATGTTCAGGTTTTGCGCCGTCTTCTCTCCAGAGTAACGGCCCAGAGAGTAACTTTTGTTGCGTCCTCTCAGCAGGGCCCAGGTGTGAGGTTTGGCCCGGAACGATACGGGTCGTTGTCTGGAGCGGGCCTCTTCTGCTGAACCATTTCTCTCTTTGTCCTGTTTCTTCTGAGGTGTGACTGGACCATTGGCTGGAAACAGGAGACACATTTTTAAACTTTAAACACTTTCTAAAATACAAGCACTACAAGTCATTTACTCACTGCTGTGATTGGCGGCGTATTTCTTCTTGCGTACATGTCCTCCAGTAATATGGTTGCCTTGTTCTGCGACCTGGCTTTTGGCTTGTACCAGGGTCTGGTTCTGGGGTTCAGCAGTAGTCCTGATAACTTCCTTGGATAGCTCGTTATGACTGACAGATACAAGCTCCTCCTTCCGGGTTTACTGTCTGACACCTCCAGCTCTGGCTGCAGGAGACACTTGGTGGAGTTGCACTCAGTAATTGCTGCCATGGAAATAAGATTGACCATTTGGTTGGAGGTGTTGTTTGACAAGGTCTCATCTTTGCGGGACCGACTGTTCGGTGGTGACGTGCTGCGGCGGAACCTGGTTGCACGCTGAAACAGTCCATCCTTCTTCTTCTTCTCTTTCTCCTCTCGCTGGGTTTCACAATCATCAGTGGGGGCTGCGTTCTTCAGCGCCTCCCTCAGGTCATAGCCCAGAGCGACTGAAGCCAGCAAGGAGCCACAGCCGTAAAGCACAGAGTCAGTCTTGCGGCGAGCTGAGATCCGCTTCAGGCTGTTGGTGGGGGTCAGCTGTGGGGTGGTGGAGGTGGACGAGGTGGATGTGGTGGTGTAAGGGTCCTCCTGACTTTCTGCGGGGCCACTGTGACCCAGTGCGCCGACCCCAGCCTCTCCGCTGGGGCTCTGCGGCTGCTGCTGCTCGTCCCTCCACAGAGGTAGATCGATGTAGACTTGGTTGGGGAACTTCAGCTGCTTTGGTTTGATGCTGCTGTCAGGACATTCCTGTGAGAACGTCTCATCTTTACTGGACCCTGCTGTGAAGAGACACAGAGGTCAAACATTCAAGGCTGCAACTATCCCATCCTGCACGCTCTGCTGCTGCACATGAAACCAGAACTCGGCACGTATTCTGCAACCAAAAACCTTAATTATGAGTGCACAACATTAACGCCATTATCAAACACACCTGATGTTGACTTCACACAGAAAAAGTAAAGAATTTCAACTTTTAAACAACTCACCTTGTAACTCAGCCACATGGGGTGTGCAGCCAGTACATTCTGAGTGCCGGTCCCAAGCCCAGATAAATGAGGAGGGTTGCGTCAGGAAGGGCATCCGGCGGTAAAACAAGCCAACCCAACTATGCAGACTCAGAATCGAATTCCCATACCGGATCGGTCGCGGCCCGGGTTAACAACGTCCGCCACCGGTGCTATTGCCCAACAGGGTGCCGGTGGAAATTGGGCTACTGCTGGGCGAAGACGACGAAGAGAGGAGGAAAACGTTGCCACGAACAGCGGGAGAAGAAGAAAACTAGAAGGGTGGAAATGAGAGTGGGGACTTTGAATGTTGGTAGTATGACTGGTAAAGGGAGAGAGCTGGCTGATATGATGGAGAGGAGAAAGGTAGACATATTGTGTGTGCAAGAGACCAAGTGGAAGGGAAGTAAGAGCAGGAGCATCGGCGGTGGGTACAAGTTGTTGTACCATGGTGAGGACAGGAAGAGAAATGGTGTTGGGGTCATTTTAAAGGAAGAGTATGTTAAAAGTGTGTTGGAGGTTAAGCGAGTGTCTGACAGGGTGATGAGTGTGAAGTTGGAAATTGAAGGGGTGATGATGAATATCATTAGTGCATATGCCCCACAGGTAGGTTGTGAGATGAAGGAGAAAGAAGATTTCTGGAGTGTGTTAGATGAGGTGGTGGAGAGTGTGCCCAAGCATGAAAGAGTGGTGATAGGAGCAGACTTCAATGGGCATGTTGGTGAAGGGAACAGAGGTGATGAGGAAGTAATGGGTAGATATGGTATCAAGGATAGGAATGGGGAAGGACAGATGGTACTTGATTTTGCAAAAAGGATGGAAATGGCTGTGGTGAATACCTACTTTAAGAAAAGGGAGGAGCACAGGGTAACATAAGAGTGGAGGAAGGTGCACACACGTGGACTACATTCTTTATAGGAGATGCAAGCTAAAAGAAATCAGACTGTAAGGTGGTAGCAGGAGAGAGTGTCACTAGACAGCATAGGATGGTTGTTTGTAGGATGACTTTAGAGGTAAAGAAGAAGAAGAGAGTGAGAGCTCAACAAAGGATCAGATGGTGGAAGCTGAAGGAGGAAGACTGTTGTGTGAAATTTAGCAAGCAGGTGAGAGAAGCACTAGTTGGAGGGGAAGCAATTTTGGACAACTGGAAAAGTACTGCAGATGTGGTGAGGGAGACAGCTAGGGCAGTACTGGGTATGACATCTGGACAGTGGAAGGAAGACAAAGAGACTTGGTGGTGGAATGAAGAGGTCCAGGAAAGCATAAGGAGAAAGAGGTTGGCGAAAAAGTTTTGGGATAGTCGGAGAGATGAAGAAAGTAGACAGGAGTACAAGGAGATGCGGCGTAAGGCGAAAAGAGAAGTGGCAAAAGCAAAGGAAAAGGCATATTGCGAGCTGTACAAGAAGTTGAATAGTAAGGAAGGAGAAAAGGACTTGTACCGATTGGCCAGACAAAGGGACAGAGCTGGAAAGGATGTGCAGCAGGTTAGGGTGGTAAAAAATGCACATGGTAATGTGCTGACAAGTGAGGAGTGTGTGCTGAGAAGGTGGAGGGAATATTTTGAAGAGTTGATGAATAAAGAAAATGAGCGAGAGAAAAGGCTGGATTATGTGATGAGAGTAAATCAGGAAGTAAAAGAGATTAGCAAGGACGAAGTGAGGGCTGCTATGAAGAGGATGAAGAGTGGAAAGGCAGTTGGTCCAGATGACATTCCAATGGAGGCATGGAAATGTCTAGGAGAGATGGCAGTAGAGTTTCTAACCAGATTGTTTAATAAATCTTGGAAAGTGAGAGGATGCCTGAGGAGTGGAGACGAAGTGTGCTGGTTCCTATTTTCAAGAACAAGGGTGATGTGCAGAGCTGCAGTAACTACAGAGGCATAAAGCTGATCAGCCACAGCATGAAGTTATGGGAAAGAGTAGTAGAAGCTAGGCTTAGAAACAGGTGAAGATCTGTGAGCAGCAATATGGTTTCATGCCGAGAAAGAGCACTACAGATGCAATGTTTGCTCTGAGAATACTGTTGGAAAAGTACAGAGAAGGACAGAAAGAGTTACATTGTGTGTTTGTGGACTTAGAAAAAGCTTATGATAGGGTGCCAAGAGAAGAGTTGTGGCATTGTATGAGGAAGTCTGGAGTGGCAGAGAAGTACGTTAGGGTAGTGCAGGACATGTACAAGAATAGTGTGACAGCGGTGAGATGCGCAGTCAGAATGACAGACTCATTCAAGGTGGAGGTGGGATTACACCAAGGATCAGCTCTGAGTCCTTTCTTGTTTGCAGTGGTGATGGACAGGTTGACAGATGAGATAAGACCCCATGGACTATGATGTTTGCAGATGACATTGTGATCTGTAGTGAGAGTAGAGAGCAAGTTGAGTCTAGTCTGGAGAAGTGGAGATATGCTTTGGAGAGAAGGGGAATGAAAGTCAGTAGAAGCAAGACTGAGTACATGTGTGTGAATGAGAGGGAGCCCAGTGGAATAGTGCAGTTACAAGGAGTAGAAGTGGTGAAAGTAGATGAGTTTAAATATTTGGGGTCAACTGTTCAAAGTAATGGAGAGTGTGGTAGAGAGGTGAAGAAGAGAGTGCAGGCAGGGTGGAGTAGGTGGAGAAAGGTGGCAGGAGTGATTTGTGACCAAAGAATATCAGCAAGAGTGAAGGCGAAAGTTTACAAAACAGTAGTGAGACCAGCTATGTTGTATGGTTTAGAGACAGTGACACTAACAAAAAGACAGGAAGCAAAGCTGGAGGTGGCAGAGCTGAAGATGTTGAGATTCTCTTTGGGAGTGACAAGAATGGACAAGATTAGGAATGAACATATCAGAGGGACAGCTCAGGTGGGACGGTTTGGAGACAAAGTCAGAGAGGCGAGATTGAGATGGTTTGGACATGTGCAGAGGAGGGACCCAGGGTATATAGGGAGAAGGATGCTGAGGATGGAGCCACCAGGCAGGAGGAGAAGAGGGAGACCAAAGAGGAGGTTCATGGATGTGCTGAGAGAGGACATGCAGGTGGTTGGTGTGACAGAGGAAGATACAGAGGACAGGGTGAGATGGAAACGATTGATCTGCTGTGGCGACCCCTAACGGGAACAGCCGAAAGACAAAGAAGAACAACTCACCTTGTTCAGAAAATAGGGCAGCCAGAGGAACAGACTTTTGGGACTTCACCAGGCTGGTGGACCAGGGGTTACTGCCGTCAGAGAGAGGACGCACTCTGAAGAAGGAGGTACGAGCACAGATCAAACACTGAAGAACTCTACTCCCATCAGCCAAACACCATGACAACAACGGACTAGTATGAAAGCATCAGAAGTTGGACTGAGTAGATGGCGGACACTCGTACAATCTGATACTCAAATACATACATATATTTGTTACATGGCTAGGGTAGTATTTTAATACAAACTTGTTTTGATCATCCTCTAATTATTTGGGAAAAAAATGATAACTGGCTCATCAGGGATGTGCTCTGGCTCGACACTTCGATGCTTGCATAAACTGGGGCTTGGGTATCGTTGTAGAAATCAGCGGATTGGGTGCTTTTGTTGACAAAGAAAGGTTTATTGACCTTGATTTTGTGGATGATGCTGTGATCTTCACAGAATCAATGGATTCCCTGATCACAGCATTTGAGAAGCTAAATGAAGAATCAGAGTTTCGAGGTTTGTGACTGTCAAGGATCAACACTAAGATCCAGGCTTTTACCGGCTTCCTGAACTTGGCCATGAGAAATGTATCTATGTGGTGAAAGTGTTAAAGTTTTAGAGATATTCTCTTATCTCGGCAGTGACTTTAATGTCTGGGTCTTGGGCGTCTTGAGATCGATAGATGCCTGAGATGAGTTTATGGAGAGATGGTTACTTTTGAGAGGCGAGGACGAGTTAGTTGTCTACTAGGATGGTTGCCATCCGTGCAATTCTGTGGCACACTGGAATCGGCGACAAGCGGCACCATAGCATACTCCTAGACTTGACTAAACTCGTAATGTCCACTTGGCAAAACAGAATTCCTATTGTACTGTTTGTAGAGTGTGTCGGTTCCATCCGGTCAAAAGTTGACCAGTTGCCAGGATGGGCTGAGTGATGTCAACAAGTCTTGTGGTGCTACACGTGCTAACTGAGCACGCTGTGGAAATTAAAGCTCTCTGTGACGGTGTCATGGGCTCACTTTCCCTAAGAGAACAAAGTATTTTGGTTTTCAGCTGCAGTTAAATTCAATGACACACCTGCTGACGGAGGCATCGTCTGTGTTTCTAACTGAGGACACAAGACGGCAGTGTTGACTGCAGTCAGTCAAGTAGTAACAACACTGCCAGTGTCTACAAAATACAAACAGCCTGTGATTTTTGGAAATATTGAAGTTTCACAATGGATTTCCACTCAGTGTATTAAAAAAAAAAAAAGGTGCCAAAAAGGTCTCACGGGAGAATTATAATTATTATTAAAAAATAAATAAATAAAATCAAGGTTCAGTTAATCTTAAAGTAAAAACCTAATTCAGTATTAGGTTTTCTGTGTTGGGTTTGTCTGTGTGTGTATTTGTACCTCTCAGCAGCGCTGGGCCTCTCTTTGCTCTGTACTGAACCGGGACCCCAGGTTCGTCCCTTCTTCTTGATTCCTTTCTTCATGTCATCAAACTCCTCTGGCCTGAAGAGGGAGCTGCGGCCCCACGTGCGGTTGCTCTCATCCTGAGTGACTGTGAATGAAGTGGATGTGAGTGTGGGCACACAGACAACCGTTGTGTCCCAGAACACAGCTGCATTACACAGAAACGTCAGAAGTGCTCCTGCAGACTTTTTGGATCTTCTGCCCCATGTCTCCTTAGTGCTCCAAGGTCAGAACGTAACATGTGTCACTGTGTTTAGTTTTGCTTCATTACACAAACCTCCAGACAGTCTGATCAGCCGGCACTTTAAAATCAGGGCTCACTGCTTTTCGGTTCAGACCCGCCTTTCACAAACATGGAGTCATTCCTTTGTTCACTGTAGATTTTTTTTTGTCTCAGCTCAGCGACTTCAGATTGCTACTTTTTTATTTTATTAAAGTGTTTTCATTTATTCTCAAAACCTGCTTATTACTATTAAGGGGTATTACCATGTTCTCCTAAAGAGCATTTTTTCCTTTTTCATTTAAATTTATTTTTTGAAGACTTTATATTGTCTTTTGAGGATACATTATTTGTCCACAAGTAACATAATTCTGAGGATTAAATGCTTTTAGAATTTAGCATATTCCTTTAAAAGATATGTCATATGTGTGATATTTTCTCTCTGTCAAAATGACAGAGGCACCGTTAATATCTATAAACTGTCCAGAATTAGTTGTTTTATGAGTAAAACCATGAGTGAAAAGTGTGTTGTGTTTCATGTCTCCTCCACACTGTCTTTTTGCATGCTGAAAGTAAACGATTTTTCCCCCCCTCTGGGATAACAGCAGCCACCCCGCTCCGGTCACTTCTGCTGGGGGAGAACTGAGCTCACAGCCATGTGACTATTGCAAAACACGTAAGAGGTAGCTACTAAAATATATGATTCTGACTGTTATGTTTTAGTCACTACGCCAGAAATGTTTTTTTAGCAGACTGAAACTAAATTTAGCAGAAGCTAAGTGGTCCACTGATGGTTTTCAAAATTAGCTGAGAAGCTAACCCGCTAACAAAAAAGTTAGCTTCACTAATTAGCAGTTAGCGGAACTGTGCCCACCACTGCTCATGTCACTGAACAACTCATACATATGATAGAATACTTCAAGGTTAACCCATCTGTAGTAGGCAGTTCTCAAAGGCAGAGGGAACGTACAAGGAGACCAGTAAAGCCACCTTGACACTTGCATGAATGTGATCCCCGCACTGCAGAGCTAAATGAGTAAACTTGTCGTAAACTGTTGCAAATGGTGCATAAGCTGTACTTAACTCTGCATGAAATTAATCCAAGTCAAACCTACAACATTTGGGGTTAGATTTAAAAACCTATACTTACACCACATGTCTGTAAAATCTTGATGTGTATCAATAAACCCCCAACAGGACTAATCATAACAAAAGTGACGAGCAGAGTGAGGGGATGTCAGAGGTCGGCATGTCCTAACGCTCAACAGGAATTTGCAGCAGCGACTGCTGGATGTTGATACGTGACTAACAACATTATTGAACTGATCAAACAACTGGCTGAGTGCCTGTGTGGGGTCTCTTCACACCGCCCGATCACTATATGTAACACTGTTATGATGGCGTTCCTAAATACATTCACACTAAGTTGATTTCATTTCTTCTGAATTGTATTTGCGGATTAGCAGATTTGACTTGACCAAAAAGTGCACTTAACCAGGTACAGAGTCGACAGATTACTGACGCAGAGGCCAAACAGAAAAGGACAACTTGGATCAGGAAAAACAGAGCTTACGCTGAATGGCTCGGAGTCGAGGGATGAGCGTGGGACTGCTGGGAGGAGAGGAGCTGGTGCTGTGTAGGCTCCGCCTCTTGTCCATGGAAGGCGACGCCTGCACGGTGATCTTGTGCTGGAAGTCTATAAAGTGCAAAATGTATACAGGGAGTCAAACAATTCCTAGACCTGTTCTGCCTTTAGTGAGTCAAGTAAAAAACTGCAAAGTTCCACAAGTTGTGATTTTTGAAGTATTCATGCTACATGCTTGAAAGTTGCCAGGACTGTTCTACACTAATAATGTCTTTAACTTTTGAAATGGTTGTCTTACAGCTGCATATTTGCTAAGTTAACGCTTGCTGAAATCTATTAAAAATATTCTGTCAAAATTTTTGAACCCACTATATCTTTATCTTTCAAATTTTTAAATATAATGCTCATGTTATAACACTTTCTTATCAATTGGGTGCATGTCTGAAAGAAATGAACATTTCTGATTTATGAGATTAAAAATGGGGGGGGGGTTATTCAATTTATAACGTGCCAAATCACAACAAAGGTTGCCTCAAGGCGCCCCACACAAAAACAGTTCAAAATCAAAATTAAAATGAGTGAGTAAATTAAAAGATTCAAATACACATTTAAAAGACACAAGTAAAATAATAAAACAAAAAAAAAGCTATTCATCAGAAAGGGAGTAAAAATAGAGGGAACAGATGGTTTAAGTGCATATTGTCTACGGATGACAAAGTCTACTTTAAAAAACACCAGTTATGACTGGAAAAAAGACATTTTAATTACTAAGTGCACAAAATATGATCTTGGTACCTTGAACCAAACTATATTTATGAATGTATCAAACATGGGTTTCACACATTTGTGTTTGTTTTCCTTGGTTGCCATGGCTTTTGCAACCTCTTACCTTATTCTGTTTATTAGCTGTTTAACCCTTAAGCAACCAAGCTATTTTAGGGACTAACATGACAGAGTGGAGTTATTTATGACCCCATTGACTTTATACTGGAATACGTCTATATCAATGATTGTTTTAGGGTTCTTTATATTTATTTCACTCTTTAATATATTTGTCCATCGTCCTTTTCATCCTCACTCTGAGCATTAGGAGTCTCGTGCTTGTGCGGCTGTAAATCTTGCTATTCTAAGTCTGTTGGCCACTTGTTTCCTTGACGGTTAACCAAAGATGTTTCCCTAGTTTGGCTCTCATTGTGTTTTAAGCCCTTCTGTCCTTGGTCTGTGTTCATTTTCATGTAGCACAGCACTGTGCTCCACTGGAGAAATGCACAAACAAAGGTCAAACACAAGGGCTCCAGCAGTATGTTAACTGCAACCTTTTGATAGTGTGCTACTTTGTCAAATAAGGACAAACCTGACTGCACGCTTCATCTGCAACACTATGGTCATGTGGCGTGTTTTCCCAAGTGTGATCCAGCACACATGACTGGGCCAAGTTAACACCTGGCTACAGCAGATGGTTAAGATCATGAGATAAGGTCAAACCACAGATCTGACTGGCTGATTGCCATTCATGAGGTGGATGCAGCACATGCACCAGCAAACGCCTCCAAATCTGTCCTACTATCTATGGTTCAAGGCCAAATTTGAGAAAAGGAAAGTCCGCCATGATATTTCATGACAAATGCATTTGAAAATACATATTAGACCATGACCCTTCATAATTTATACATTCCTTTTCCTACCTTTTGATTTTTGACCTTGAACTTTGCCAGTCAGTCAGGTTGGTTGTTGAAACTCACCTGATGGCAGGCTGATGCGGTTTCCGTCCTTCAATTTCAAGCGAGAACGTTTGAATTTGCCTTTCCTCTTCTTAACATTGGGCTTGTCTTTATTGAGCTGGAAAATAAGGATGTTCAGTTCCCTCTCCAACACGTTGATTTCCCGCTCGGCCAGCTGCTGCTCCCGCCGCTTCAGCAGCTCCTCCTGAGACTTCTGCTGGAGGGCAGCTCGAGTCAGCTCCTCTTCCCTAGAACGTAGCTCCTGGGAGAAGCAGGAGAAAAGTTTCATGTATGAGGAGAGAGAAACTGGGACGGAGACTGACTGCATAGCTGTCGTGGCACTAACAGGACTGGAGAAGAAGAAACAAAAGATTTCTGCTGGAGGTCGAAGTCCATCCATTAAACATGACTGGAATAAACTCATATACTTGTCAAGAATGAGAAGAAATGAGGTTTATTCTTATGTCTGTGTTTCTTATACCTAATTCAGACAGTCGGACAGTGTCATAAAAACAGAGAAAAGTACTTAGGAGCAATAATTCGACTTGGATCATAACCTTCATGCAATACAAAAATTGTGGGAACATGTCAAATAGTTATTTCTTTAATGTTACACATCCAGCTCTCTCCCATAACAGGAAAATCCACACAGAAGCCAAAATGTGTATTAGTAGTGTTTTCAGTAAGTTTTCTGTAGTGCTGTTAAAAGCATCAATATATTCTGCATTATGTTGGACCTGAGAGTAGACAAGGAAGAAATGTTCAAAGAATCTGTGATCAGGTGGCTCACCATCTGTGGTCTAGTGACCACTGACCTGCTCACAGATGAATCAAAGTACTACATACCTACCTTGACTTCACTTCATGGACAATCTTGTGATCATTGCAGAATCAATGGACGCCCTGAATGCAGACCTTGAAAAGCAGAGTGAGGAGCGAGTGTCCTGGATCAAGACTGATATTCAGACTTTCACTGACTTTCTGGGGTCATCCATCAGACACGTATCTCTATGTGGTGTTAAAGTGTTGAAACTGAAGACCAAGTCACTTATCTCAGCAGTGATATTCGTCTCTGTAGTTCCTCAGTATTTGCGGAGGAGAGATGCCTGGGAAGAACTTATGAGTCATAAGGCACTGAGACAGAGGTATTTTCATATGATGACATCTTTGCAGGAGAACAAAGGTCCAGTTCTTAAGAGTCCTGGTGCTTCCTGTCTTACTGTATGGTTGTGAGACTTGGTTAAGAACCAGTGACTTAAGGCAACAATCGGATGTCTTTGTTACTAGGTCTCTTCAGAGAATCCTTGGGTACCGCTGGAATAATTTTATACCAAATGAATAGGAGCATTAACTACAATTTAGGCATTTGGTGTTTTTCTATGTGTTGAGGACCCAAACAACTGGAAAAGGCCATGAGTATGCCTAATTTTCACCTGGCTGCAGTAGAGAGATCATAAATTTCATGAAGTGAGGAGGAGCCTGTCCTGGGTGCCTGAGTGGTTGCTCTCCAGAACTCGGTGCGGCGTCAGAACATGCTCGCAGACCTGACCTGTCTTCACTCCCAAAATAGCTGCAATACCCCTTTTTTCTTTGTTTTCGAGTTAAAATTCCAGCTAAATCCACCTCCCTTGAAATCACTCAGAAAGTACACTTTAAACCTAGAAAACAATGGGAGTGAGATAAGAGCTGCTGTGGTTCAGATTTCTGTTGCCTTGTGTTTCACTGCTGCATGCAACAAGAAAAATGTGTAAAGCTACAAATGACATATTTTCCTAAATGTGCTTCACAGTAAATGCATTTTATCTTCAATGCAGCAACAGCTGTTATACTGTAGAGACCTTAGACTGTCTTCTTTTAAAAAAAACATTCATAAGGAAATTAATGCCACCATTAAAAGTAGAATTAAGTACTACATTTACATAATTTAATACGAGGTCTATTAGACAATAAACTGACCCTTTTATTTATTTTTTTAACTATATGGATTTGAATGAAGTGCGATTCCACCAATCATGCTTGAACCCTGGTGCGCATGCGTGAGTTTTTTCACGCGTCGGTGACATCATTTCCTTGTGGGCAGGCCTTGAGTGAGATGTGGTCCCGCCCTCTCGGCTGAATTCCTTTGTTTCACACGCTGCTCCAGACGGCACGCGTTGCTTTATCAAAATTTTTTCTGGACCTGTGAGGAATATCCGAGTGGATACTATTCGAGAAATTAAGCTGGTTTTCAGTGAAACGTTTAACGGCTGATGAGAGATTATGGGGTGTTTCTGTCGGTGTAAGGACTTCCCACAGAGCGGGACGTCCTGCAGCGCTTCCAGGCGCCGTCGTCAGCCTGTTTCGACCTGAAAACATCCTAATTTAAGGCTTAATTCACCCAGGACGTCGTGAGAGAACAGAGAAGATTCAGAACAGGCCGGCATGAGGACTTTATGCGGACATTCCACTGTTTAAGGACATTTTTTAATGGAAGACGTGCGCGCAAATTCGCCGAGTCGTCACGGAAACGACTGTGTGCGCCGCGACAGGAAAAACACCTCCGTGTTGAAAACCATTTGTAAAATTCAGGCGGTAACTGAGAAATTGTTTAACAGCTTGGGCATGTTCCAACTTGCCCGTTAAGGTTTCCAACGGAGGTGTTTTTCCTGTCGCGACCCCCCGCGGTCGGGTCCAGCCCGACATGCGACTCTGCCCGCACGTTCTTTCATTACAAAATGTCCGTTAACAATGGAATGTCCGAATAAACTCCTCATGCCGACTTCTTCTGAAAGTTCTCTGTTCTCTGACGACTTACTGGGTCAACAGAGCCTGAAATGTGGAAGTTTTCAACTTGAAACGGCGAGACGCTGCCGCCTCGAAGCACAGATCGCCGTCAGGCACCGTGGGCCGTCCTTAAAGCAACACTTAAAACCAAAATCTCTCATCAGCCGTTAAAATTTTTACCGAAAACCAGCTGAATTTATCGAATGGTGTCCACTCAGTTGTGTCTTACAGTTTTGAAAAAATTTTGATCAAACAAAGCAGCAGTCTCTGAGCCATTCCTAAACAATGAAAAAAACGACGAGAGGGTGAGCGACTCCTCATTCAAAGACTGCCCACAGGCGAATGATGTAACCGACAGGCGTGAAAAAACTCTCGCATGCCCACGAGGATTCAAGCATGTCTGATGTAATCACACGCGATTCAAATCCATATGGTTTTTGAAAAAAATAATAAGGTCGGATACTTTTCTAATAGACCTCGTACATCAATATCAATTTGTTGCAATAAAACTAAATTGCAGCCGACACGACCACAAGCTGCTTGTTTTTCTTCATAGTAAACACAAATCTAAAACGATTCATTTCAAATTTCAAGTCTCCTCATCAATTCACAGTGTTCATACACTACTGGATCAACTGGAAAATTTGTATGATATTCAATAATTTAAGTGATTGCTAGTTGTGGTTGTAAGAGATAAATAACTGCTGAGTGGAGAAGAAAAAGTTGACATTATTAATTTATTTCTCATCAAAACAAAACAGTAAAAAAAGAGTCATGAATTGGACAATTCCTTCATTTATTAATTATGTTTCAAGAAATGACGATGTTTCTTCAGACAGACAGAGGTTTCTCCCTTCTCATAACTCATTCCCTTGTCTATCCCTCTATTTTCTCTTTAATTGCTCTCAGTTGAGGAATAATAATCCGCACTGGATGACTTTTACAAAGCAGCATTACAGTTGAGCCCCTTTAGCCACACACCTCGACACAGATCACCGTGAGATGTTTACAGAAAATCTGCTGACAACAGCTGCTAATTCTACAGTGAAACCTCAAAGGAGAATTGTTTGCTAATACTCAAGACTACGTTTCTTCTCCTTTTCTTGCTTTATGTTCTGTTTATGTACCTTAAGTCATAAGATATTGATATAAATGGGAACGCTACAATTTTTTATGTGGAAAACATGACTTAGCTTACTTTTCAGCCCTATGGAAGTTTTTAAAAAAATAAAGAGAAAATATTGTAAGTTTTAATAATGAGAATTTAAGGACGGTTTTGCACTGCACTTGTCTGATTATAAAGATTATCTATTTAAAGTGTGAAAGAAACAATTATAATGAATAAGTGAGTCATTGGGGTCTAATGTAATAATAGTCATGATGATGCTGATGATAGTAATAATAATAATAATAATAATAATTATTATTATTATTATTATTATACGGCACTTTAAATATCAATTAAAAAACAAATATATAATAAAGCATGAAAACTTAACTGGCAAAACAGTAGCTGCCTTTTTGCACTAGGAAATTATCAGCACTCAAAGTACTTGCACAAGATATGGAAATTGCAAGTGGGAATTAAACTAATACAGTGCATCCAGAAAGTATTCATAGCGCTCTCCTCCTGCTTTCTTTGGCTGCTTACTTCTTCAAACTGATGTACAGTGCATCTGGAAAGTATTCACAGTGCTTCACATTTTCCACATTTTGTTATGTTACAGCCTTATTCCAAAATGGATGAAATGCATTTTTTTACTCAAAATTCTACACAAAATACCCACAAACACAATGAATAAAAGTTTTTATTTTTTTTTTTATTTTTACAAATTTATTAAAAATAAAAAATCCAAGAACTCACATGAAAGCTCAGTAAGGTATATCTTATATTATACATTACAAATCTAAGGTAGAACTCTACCAGTGTATACTAAGATACTCCTAAATATAAAAAAAAAAAAACAGAGAGGAAGAAAGAGGAAGGGACAGAGCCACCTAGGTGCCTGGTCTTGAACCAGGGATGGTAGATTTAAAAGCTTTTTTATCCCAAGGGAACTTTCCCTACTCACCCACGTGGCTCAAGAATATAGACAGCACATACATAAATGACATTTACACAAACAGGGCTGTAAACAACATATACAAGAACTATAATAACAACATAATATTATAGGAGTTAGTGCCTGAAACCTAAATGTTCCTACTGAAAGAGATTGAAATATAGATCTGCCTAGTCTGTAGACTTGTTGTAAAATAAAGTTATGGCTAGTAAGCATAAGTATACAATAAAAATAAGTATTCATACATAAGTATTCACAGCCTTTGTCATGAAGCTCAAAACTGAGCTCAGGTGCATCCTGTTTCTACTGATCATCCTTGAGATGTTTCTACAGCTTAATTGGAGTCCACCTGGGGTAAATTTAATTGACTGGACATGATTTAGAAAGGCACACACCTGTCTACATATAAGGTCCCACAGTTGACAGTGCAAGTCAGAGCACAAGCTAATCATGAGGTCAAAGAAATTGTCTGTAGACCTCCAAGACAGGATTGTTTTGAGGCACAAATCTGGGGAAGGGTACAGAAACATTTCTGCTGCTTTGAAGGTCCCAATGAGCACAGTGGCCCCTATCATCTGTAAATGGGAGATGTTAGGATCCACCAGGACTCTTCCAAGAGCTGGACGCCCATCTACTCTGAGTTATCGGTGGAGCAGGACCTTCTCAGGCAGGTGACCAAGACCTCAATGGTCACTCTGTCAGAGCTCCAGCATTCCTCTGTGGAGAGAGGAGAAGCTTCCAGAAGGATAACCATCTCTGTAGCAATACAGCAATCAGGCCCATATGATAGAGTGTCCAGACGGAAGCTACTCCTTGGACACAAGGCAGCCTGCCTGGAGTTTGTCAAAAGGCACCTGAAGACCATGAGAAACAAAATTCTCTGGTCTGATGAGACAAAGATTGAACAAGAGCCATGTTTGGAGGAAACCAGGCACCATTCCTACAGTGAAGCATGGTGGTGGCACCATCACACTGTGGAGATGTTTTCAACAGCAGGAACTGGGAGACTAGTCAGGATTGAGCGAATGATGAATGCAGCAATGTGCAGAGAAAACCTGGATGAAAACCTGTTCCAGAGTGCTCTTGACCTCAGACTGGGGCGACGGTTCATCTTTCAGCAGGATAATGACCCTAGGCACATAGTCAAGATATCAAAGAACTGGCTTCAGGACAACTCTGTGAATGTCCTTAAGTGATCCACCCAGACCTGAATCTGACTAAACATCTCTGGAAAGATCTGAAAATGGCTGTGCACAGATGCTCCCCATCCAACCTGATGGAGCTTACAAATAAAGTTATCAAATACTGTGTGGCAGGATAAACAAGTTCAGTTAAAAGTTGGTCTCGAATATTATGTGACAGAAAGCCAAACGAGTAGCACAGAATGATGGTAGTGATGTGATGAGAACAGAATCATCACAGTGCTTCATTTATTGATTGTGGTGTCGTAAAGTCTGGTGGTGGATGAAGGAGCTGTGATTTATTTACACTGTGTAAATAAATATCTTGGAACACATAAAAGTAGAAGTACAGTTTTAAGTTCACCAACTGGTCCCACAGCTCGGTGTGCTGATCTTACTGTTTCACAAACACTAATTAACCCCCCCGCCACTTTAAGCCAGGGATGGGAGACTTACACAGGAAGCAGATTAGGGTTTTAACAAAGGGTAAAGCACCTCGGCATTAATAGAATGTTTTGTTAAATGCACCATAAATTTTTACACTGAAAGTAACCAATTACGTAAGTTTGCAAAAGCAAAGCCAGACTGGTTTGACCAAATCCTAATACGTACATTAGGCTACATCTATCGTGAGAAAAATAAAGGCAGCTGAATGGAGGTTACAAAAAAACTCCAGCTCTCCAACTTCCACTCGATGTGCGTGAAACAAAGCAGACACAAGCAACACCTAAATAGTCTGTGTCTGATTTTTAACCCCAGTGAGACAAGTTAAAATTAACTGCACTCTGTCCTACCTTCTCTTTGGTCCTAAGCTCATCAAACATTTCCTGAATCTCCACGCGCCAGTCATCCTGCATGCTGTGGAAAGAGTCCTGGGGCATGGTGGCCATTACCGCCTCCTCAATGGCTGACAGCTGTTCCAGGATGCACGAAAAGGAGGGACGTACATGGGGGTCCTGGTCCCAGCACTCTGAACAAACAGATCAATGCAAAAATTAAGACATATACACACACATACATGCATATACACACATACATACATATGCATATATGCATATATACATCCGCATACATATATACATCTGCATGCATATATGCATACATATATACATCTGCATACATACATACATCCGCATATATACATCCGCATGCATATATACATCCGCATATATACATCCGCATGCATATATGCATACATATATACATCCGCATACATACATACATCCGCATATATACATCTGCATACATACATACATCCGCATATATACATCCGCATACATACATACATCCGCATATATACATCCGCATGCATATATACATCCGCATATATACATGCATACGCATACATGCATACGCATACATGCATGCGCATACATGCATGCGCATACGCATACATGCATACGCATACATGCATGCGCATACATGCATACATGCATGCGCATACATGCATACGCATACATGCATGCGCATACATGCATACATGCATACGCATACATGCATACGCATACATGCATACGCATACATGCATACATACATGCATACATACATGCATACGCATACATGCATACATACATACGCATACATGCATACGCATACATGCATACGCATACATACGTGCATATGCATGCATACATATGCATACATACGCATACATGCGTGCATCAATCAATCAATCAATCAATTTTTTTATATAGCGCCAAATCACAACAAACAGTTGCCCCAAGGCGCTTTATATTGTAAGGCAAGGCCATACAATAATTATGTAAAACCCCAACGGTCAAAACGACCCCCTGTGAGCAAGCACTGGCTACAGTGGGAAGGAAAAAACTCCCTTTTAACAGGAAGAAACCTCCAGCAGAACCAGGCTCAGGGAGGGGCAGTC